>NC_031771.1:66116764-66228656 GCF_001522545.3 Parus major
GGTTACGGGCGGCCGCCGCGGCCTCGCAGCGGAGCCGTTTGGGCGGGAGCCGGCGAGGGAGCAGCGGCCGCAGGTGAGCGGGGAGGGGGTCGCAGGTGACCCCCGGGGATAGGAACGGGCTTGTTGTGGTGGCGTGGGGGTGATGGAAGGGGTCCACGCGTGTCTGTGGAGTTGGGTTACCCCCGCCCTGTCCACGCTGGACTTGGGGTTTGGCATTTGCTTATTTGTAGGTGTATTTGTTATGAGGATTTCTAAAAGTGATCGCGGGCTGGGGCTCTTGGATTTGCTCCCTTGGAGCGGGTCCAGAGGAGGCCACCAAGTTGATAGGAGGGATGCAGCACCTCTCCTGCGAGGAAGGGCTGGGAGAATTGGGATTGTCCGGCATGGAGAACAGAAGGATCCGGGCAGACCTAATGGGAGCCTCTCAGTACTTGAAAGGAGCCCGCAAGAAAAATGGAGAGAGACTTTTTACAAGGGCCTGGGATGACAGGATAAGGGGGAATGGCCTCACACTGACAGAGAGTATGGTTAGATAAGATATTAGGAATAAATTCTTCCCTGTGTGGGTGGTGAGGCCCTGGCACAGGTTGCCCAGAGAAGCTGTGGCTATCCCTGGAAGTGTTTAATGCCAGGTTGGACAGGGCTCTGAGCAACCTGGGGTAGTGGAAGTTGTCCCTGCCCATGGCAGAGGATGGAACAAGACAGGCTTTAAGGTGCCTTCCAACCCAAACCATTCCATGATTCTATGAACATCCATCTGTGGGTCTGCAGTGACTCACAGGGCTGGACACGGGAGTCCAAGCTGGGGACACCCCTCCAAGACCCAGAAAACAGCTGCAGGGCAGGGCCACCATGGCCACCATCTCCTGGCACCACCCACCACCGCCCTGCTGCAGGATGGCCGGGCTCCCTGGACACCTCCACTCAGTACCCGGGGCTTCTGGTCAGTGAGGAGCCCTCCTGACCCACAGGCTGACCATGCTCCCCTTGGCAGATCCAGGCTGTGCTGGTGGCCAAAGGCATCTTTTGAGACCGATATTCCAGCTTGGGGGCTTGTGGCCTGGCAGCTCCCTGTGCCATCCCTCCCAGAGATGCTCCGGGCTGGAGTTGGAAGGGACACCTTCCTTGCTGTGGGGTCCAGAGGCTGTCCCTTCCTTCAAGGCTCTGTCCTCTTCTCAGTGGCACTTTCCGCTCCTCGAAGGGTGTGTCCCCTCCTCCCCACTGCCTCTGCTCATCCCAAACGGGAATCCCAAATGGGAATGTCCCTGCTGCCCCTCTCCAAGCTCTCCCACGCTCGGGTGGCTGCATCCTCCCTCCTCGGCCAGCGCTTGCTTGTTTCGGATCTTGGATGTCATCGAGGGTGGAAAATGTGACAGGAAGGAAGGGAGGCTTTTTTTCCCTCCTGCTAAATATGGACTGACATTAAAAATCTAAATACTGTCGCTAAAGGAATCCCAATGTCTGTTTGTCGAGGGAGAGAAAACGATGTTTTCTGGCTTTTCGGTTCCAGCTGGGAAGTTTCGCAAGGAGTGGTGGAGTCCTTGCCGGGAGCCTCAGGAATTTACTGAGCTTGTTCACAGGACGCTCTCTGCAGCGTCTTACGCTAAAAAAAATTAGTCATCCCTTCTCTGCCTGCCCGTGGCTGGGGGGAGCTTGCTGCGAGCATGCAGGATGCTTGGAAATATTTAAGGATTTTTTCCTCCTGTACAAGGAGTTCTAGAAACGACAGGAAATAAAGCTGCAGCCCCAACAGGAGTTTTTCATCTTTATTTTAATTCCTGTTGCTGCAGCAGCCAGTGGCAGGGAGGGGAAGGATGTGCTCAGGGGGGCTGCAGCCAGGTTTGCAGGGAGGATTTGTCTGTTTCTGTCAAGCATCAGATGCAAACTGATGCTGTTGTTCCCAGAGATTGGGAAACAGGCTTGATGTGGAGCTCTGGGAGGAGGAATGGGATCACAGGGATGGTCATGGCACTGCCAGCTCCCTGATGGCTTCTGCTGTGGCCAGGGTGAAGATCCAGGATGCTTTTTTGGGAACAGGGACCACAGCTCCCCTAGGACCTGGGGGAGCTGGGGAGACAGAGACTTGGTGTTTGTGCTGGGCAGAAAGTGGGCACTGCCACCTTCCTATTCCACATGTTTCTTTCCATCCCTCTTGGAGAGCTTTTGGGGCGAGTGCCTGTGGGAAGCTCCAGGGTTTTTGCCTGATCTTTGTTAAAACAGTTGGTTAAAGCAGCTGGTTGCTTGCAGTTGGCTGAAGGTGGTGGAATCATCATCCCTGGAGGTGTCCAAGGAACAACTGAATGTGGCACTCAGTGCTCTGCTGGCAAGGTGGGGATTGGTCACAGGTTGGACTTGTGAGGTGATCTTGGAGGCCTTTTCCAAATTAAATGACCCTGGGATTCTGTGAAAGCAATGGGGGATCCTGGGAGGTGCTGGAACAGATATTTCCCATTTCCAGGGCACTGGTACTGCTGTGTTCTTCCCAGACTAAGGAGACACAGCCCTGCCTTCCTGAAACATCCCTCACAAATAACTGCATCTCTGTGCTGCTCCGTGATACTGGTCCACGTCCAACATCAACATCCTCACGGAGGAGCGGTTTGAATTCCCCCTCTCCCTGTCTCCTCCTGCTGCCAGCCTACATCTGTTCTGTTCCAACCCTCTGTGTTTCCAGCAGGATGGTGGATCCCAATCCAGTGGGGAGGGCACAGGTTGTGTGACCTTTGCTGTGCTTGGCTGAGCCAGCGTCACTGTCATGTGTGATGCCTCTAAACACTGAGGAGCGTGGGGTGGGATATTCTGTGTGGAACAGCGCACCTGTAGTGCTTCCATAGGGTCAGGAGTGGCACCAGCTGCTGCCTGGTCCTCCCCTCCTGGTGTGACACGGGCAGGAGGTCGCTCATCCCTGGCAGCTGCTCTCTGGGCTCATTCACAAATCGCATTTTCCTCTGGAGAAAAACCAAATCCCTGGGCTTTCCTCTCACAGTGGAAGTCATTTGAAGGCAACCAGGTCTGTAAGCATCCCCAAAGCCTTCGGACAGGAAAAGACACTTGAGCGGAGAGGTAGGAAATGTCCGCATTTAGAGCACTGGCTGATTCATCTCCTGCTCTTAACTCTTTCCCCCCTGATTTTAGTGGGAATCCAGCTGGTTTGTTTCTAGGCTCAGAGCCCAGGGAGGCTCTGGCTGGATCACAGAATACTGCTGGGTTTTGTACATCGTGTTTACGTGGTTTGGGGTGGAAAAGGAACGGGGTGTGCGGTTATCCGAGTTGGATAACCGGAATGTCGGCAGTCACATTAGAGAGGATTAATATTTAATATATAGGGTATGAACCATTGTGCTTAATCACGATCTGAAGGGCTTAGGAAGGGATTTAGCAATAAGCAGGTGATTCCTGAGCTGTCCAGAATGATTTCTTGCATCTTCCTCTGGAGCAGCTGGTCCTGGATATCGCTAGAGGCTGGTGTGATCCTGTTCTTCCTGATGTCTCCAGGTTTTGTGAGTGGGTAGAGTGGCTTTCATCACGAGTGTTCACTTCTCATTAAACTCACAAATACTCTGGAAACACTTTTTCTCTGATGCAGCTCACGTGGCTGGACTGTCAGCTGTGGTACCTGTCAGCACTTGGAACTTCTGTGTGTGGCCAAAGCTCGTGGGAATCATGTCATGGGATCCATGGACATTGTCACTGTCACATACATCTGCCCAGGCTCTAGTGAAGAGGCTGCCCATTCATTCTTTGGTCTGGCTAACCTCTTTAGGAGGCCTTTCTTGCCATCTCCAGGCTCCCACCATGGTACTGGAGCTCCCCATGAGAGCGGTGCTGCTTTCCACAGCTGCTCTGTGTGGTCTTACGTGGGTTTTCTTCTGCAATGTGAGGTGTTTTGTGGTACAGCAAGATGGGGGCTGCTCCTCTGGGAAGGGGATTGGTGTGTTTGTGCAGGGAGGAGGTGATGGTGGAGAGTGCTGTGTCCAAGGCTGCGGTCCTCAGCACAACAAGGACTTAAAGAACTCCAGAAGAAGCAATAAAGATGCTCCAGGGCTGGAGCTCCTCTGCTCTGGAGCCAGGCTGAGAGAGCTGGGGGTGCTCATCTGGGGAAGAGGAGGCTCCAGGAAGAGCTCAGAGCCTCTTCCAGGGCCTGAAGAGGGGCTTCAGGAGAGCTGGAGAGAGACTTGGGACAAGGAACAAAGGAACAGGAGAAAGAGAATGGCTTCTCACTGACAGAGGGTGGGTTAGACAGGATATTAGAAAGAAATTTTTGCCTGCGAGGGTGGTAACGCCCTGGCACAGGTGCCCAGAGAAGCTGTGGCTGCCCCTGCATCCCTGGAAGTGTCCAAGGCCAGGGTGGATGGGGCTTGGAGCACCCTGGGACAGTGGAAGGTGTCCCTGCCCATGGCTGGGGGTTGGAACTGGATGCTCTTTCAGGTCCCTTCCAACCCAAACCTTGCTGTGATTCCACAGTTCTATACCAGGGCATTCAAATAACGCATCCCCACAGCCACATGTCCTACAGGTGTGGGGGTTGTGTTTCCATGGAGGGAAACCCTCCTTTAGGCTGCAGGAGGGTGTGTGCCTGCACCTTCCTCCCACCCTGCCCCAAATCACAACTCTCCTGGCTGAAAGCATCAGCCACAGCTGTCAGAGCCACCGTGCTGTGGTTGCAGCTGCAGTTTTGGCAGTAGCAGTCAAAACACCTGAGTGTGGGCTGGGTTTTGGCATATTGGTCATGCAGAAAATCCTGGTGTCTACTGAAACAGGCATGGAGGTTGGAATTCTTTTTAAAATTGGGACTACTTTTTTCCCCAAAAGACCAGTGGAAGAATGAGAGAATCAGGAAATGGTTTGGGTTGGAAGGGATCTTAAAGCTCATCTCCTTCCAAACCCCTGCCATGGGCAAGGACACCTCTCACTAGCCCAGGTTGCTCCAAGCCCTGTCCAACCTGGCCTTGAGAATGCTCCTTTTATTCTCTGTGCAAACAGATCACTTGCTTAGGCAGCAGCGACTCTTTATTCCAGAATAATTTGTTGTCCTAATTCCTTCCTGTTGAAGCAACTCCATTTTGCATGGAATAATTAGCGCTAATTTGGGCCTGGGATGGAAAACAAGAGTTCTCTGACTTCAGAGGAGCAGACAAGAGCATAACCTCTGCCTTTCCCACGTGAGTCAGGTCGTGCCGTGCCATCCCTCCTCTGAAGGAAAATTAAAACCTGTCTGTGAGACCAAACATTCCAGGTTGGTAGGAGGGAGCAGGAGGTAGAAGTGTCACCAATTTTAAGCCTTCTGCTGCTGCAGGGAGCTGAGGGCAAGTGTGGTGAGGGGGGAACGGAGCAGCACCTCCTTCCTTCTTGGCTGACACTGAGGAACAAATAAACAGAAATGTTCTCACCATGCTGATGTGAAAAGCTGCTTCTGAGCCAGCCTGGCCTGTTGGTGGATTCCTGGCACCCCAGCCAAGTACTTGAGACCTTTTTATTGCTGTAAGGAGGACTTCCTCATCCTGCCCCGCAGTCTGACTCGATCCACAGCTATTTTCTGGTCCTTCCAGGAAGACATCCCTGCTCTGCCTTCCTTTGTGTAGGGAAGGGAAACCGGCCAAATCCCTTCCCAGCCCCAAATCCCTGCATGTCTGAAGAAGGGGAGGTGCAGGGCATCCTTCCCATTTTACCCAGGAAGCATGAGATGAATTCCAGTGCAAAGCTGTTGCAGGCAGGATCTCCCCTGCCTGTCTCCCAGCTGCCTTTCTTGATTCTGGTAGGTTCAGTGTTTGCTGATGGGGCTGTGAGCACTGAGGTCATGAACATCTCTTCAGGATGAGTCCTGGAGGCCATGGAATGGGAGATGTCCAACCTGGAAATCCCAGCTGGCAGAAAATGGGCTCACATTGGATTGATACCTGACCACCAGACACCTTGGCTGATTGGTGCTGCTTAGACAGAGAGTTCTAAGGCCTGGATTCATAACTTGAGGGTCCAGGATGCTTCTTGGCACTCCAAACTCCATTGGTAAAGGTGTGTTACAGGCTCACTGTGGAGATACTGCAGCAGCATACCTGTCTGAAACAGGGGTTGGCCTGTTAGAGCTTGTAGGTTTTGTGTATCCAAGTTAAGTAAGAGGTGACAGGAAGGCTGGATCCAGGTATGAGCAGTGAATCAATCAGCACTGGATTGCTCTGGGGCTGAACCAGCTCCCCCTGGGATGACTGTCCTCCCATATCACGCCTGATGTTTCGAAATAACCTCTGATTGTTCTGATGATCTAAACCCCAGGGGTTTAGCTGGCTTTGGGCTCCACCCCATCAGTGGTGACCTTGCTGCAGGGCTGAGGAGAGCAGCAATTCCTGGTGTGGCTGCTGAGGGCAGGATGTCTCCCTGGGTCTGTGCTCACATGCTCTTCCCCAGGGAGTTGGGGATCATCTGCCCAAAAGAGAACTTGTAGAGGGTCTCCCCAAAACTGACACCCAACCATCCTGACTCGTCCTCTGGGAACGCTGATAAAGGAATCACAGAATCATGGAATGGTTTGGTTGGAAGGAGCCTTGAACATCATCTCATTCCACCCCCCTTCCATGGCCAGGGACACTTCCCACTATCCCAGGTTGCTCCAAGCTCCATCCAGCCTGACCTTGGACATTTCCAGGGATCCAGGGGCAGCCACAGCTTCTCTGGGCACCCTGGGCCAGGGCCTCACCATCCTCCCAGGGAACAATTTCCTTCCTAATGTCTAATCTAACCCTGCTCTCTTTCAGTGTGAAGCCATTCCCCCTTCTCCTGTTGCTCCAGTCTCTCTTCATCTTTCCTATAGGCTCCCTTCAGGTCCTGGAAAGCCCAGTTAGGTCATCCCAAAGCCTTCACTTCTCCAGGCTGAGCAATCCCAGTTCTCTCTCTTTCCTTATAGCAGAGCTGCTCCATCCATCTGATCATCTTGGTGGCCTCCTCCAACAGGCCACAGAGGTGAACTTGCCAATTAAGCAGCAGATCCTTCTGGAATCCCTGGGATTGTTTGGGCTCCATCCCTCGCTTTCCACCTGGATTTTTAGGGGTGGTGTGTCAATTCCTCCTCTGGGGATTTCAGACACTTCAGTCACAGCCTCAGGACTGACAGTACTGATTTGTGTTAGAAAATGCCATCGTGGTCTGTGTCAGAGAGGGTTCTGCAGCCAGGAAATCTGTTCCTGGCTCCAATGTGATTGCAACCAGCTCAAAGTGCTGCTTGCTTCCTGTCAGGCGTCTCTTACTCCATCCCCAAAAAACTGCTACACCCTGCACAGACCCAGCCCTGGACCAGGGACAGGAGTAACAGGGCTGGAGGAAGAAATGACCAACCAAGGCAGGGAAATAGGTGGCAAAAATGCCAGGAAGGAGCTGAGGTCTGGCTGCTCAGCCAAACCAGGAGCAAAAGGGACAGATCTCCCAATCCTGATGCTCTTAGAGCTTTCTAGAAGACTGGAACCCTCAAATAAGTAAATTTCACTGAGTGAGAGCAGAAATACGAAGAACAGGATTTACATTTTTGTGTGTGTGGTTTTGTTTTTTTTTAAAAAAGCATTTTAGTGGTTTATAAAGATTCCAGCAGTGCTCTGGGAAAGCGCAGCCTCCCGTTCCAGGCACCGTGTTCAGCACAGGAATATCCTGGCTCTCGACCTGCAGGTCTTGAGGTACCATAAATTTTTCTGGTGATAGCGTGTGGCAGGCCAGCATGCAAAACTTTTCCTGCTGCTTTACAATTTGAATCATGTTTTTATCATGCCAGCAGATAATCATCTGACTCGCGTTCCAGAAGCGAAGCTCTTGTGGATGTGTTTGAGAAGCCTGAAAATAAATATATTCACATGTGTTTGCCAGTGTTGTTGAACACATGGTGCATCTCAGAGCCTCTGGATTTCACTCTCTTGAAAACTGGCCACTCTTGAAGGCTCAGAAGTACAAGTTTAGTCCAAATGCTTCAGTTTCATACCCCTTCCATAGCTGACACTAATGCCATCCCCTAAATGATGAATTAGAGATGAGCAGAGATGAGTTAGAAATGAATAATAAATTGGAAAGCATGGATAATCCTCAAGATTTTCTCTTGAGGAGACTTTAAACCTATTTGGCTACAGGCAAATAAATGTTTTTAATCCAAATTGCCGTGTAGAATTTGCGTCCTTGTTCTGGTGGCAGGGTGGGAATGCCGGGTGGGATCTTTGGGTGACTTGGTGGCAGCAGCTTGTCTTTAGATACTGAGACTGGGATTAGAGAGGTTCAATTATTTTCTAATCTCATCTAGGAGCGTGCTTGACAACCCTTTCCATGAAGAAATTTCCCCTTATAGCCAATCTAAACCTCCCCTGGTGCAACTTAAGGCCGTTTCCTTTTGTTCTGTCTCTTGTTGCCTGGGAGGAGAGCCTGATCCCCACCTGGCTCCAACCTTCTGTCAGGGAATTGTGTTCAGCCAACTCATTTATCATATTTTATGTCTGTCTTGGCCCTCAGTGGTTTTCTGGGAGTTATTTTTTGACTCCAGCAGGTATTTGGAGGTGAAATCTGTGGCCCAGACTTGTGTTATGGCAGTGCTTGAGATCTGGCTGTGGAGGTCTGGCCTCCCAGAATCCAGCATCCAAATGAATTAAAACAGTAATAATAAAATAGGAAAAGGTTAGCTGAGAGAGAAAAGCAGCTTTGGAAGGGCTAAGGCGAACCTCTACTCTCCTGAGAGGTAAATATATGTTTTCTCATCTCTCTCATCCCTTCCTCAGCTGAGGCTCCAGAAAGGATGACAAACCTGGTGGCTGCCTGAGCATTTTCCACCTTGCATCCATCAGCATTTAGGATGGTTTGGGGGGTCTCCAAGTGTCTTCATCCCTCTTGGTGGCTGTTGTGAGGGTCCTTGTGGGAGTTCATATCCCTCAGCCAGGGCTGCAGGATATCTTGGTGATACATGTGCAAAACCAGTGCTGCAGGTGCATGTTCCACAAAGGTGACACATCTGATCCACCCACAAGAGGCTGTGGAGGCACCTGAGTACCTGATACTGCTTCTTGCATCCAGGTTTTATCCATGGCATAATGAAGGATTTACTCCTCACTTTCTTTAAAACATTTTAGAGCAACCTCTGTGCCTGTGCAGAGGTATTTGCCTTTTTTCCCAGGATATTCTGTGGGGGGTTGTTCGAGTTTATGTAACTTCCCATATGTTGCCCTCTTCTTGTAGAAACTTGAAGATAAATTGTGAAATGCAGGGAGCTGCTTTAAAAGGATCCATCCCCAGCTGGAGCTTGGCCTGTTTGTGGCCAGAAAAGGGGAACAGGCCCTCTGTCCCTGTTTCCTCTCTGGCACAGCTGAGCGAGCAGCGTGGGATGGAGCACCTGATGGTGCCCAGCACTGGGATGCTGCTGCAGGAGGAGCTCATGGTGAGCTGGCTCCAGAGCAGGCACGTGCTGTGAGGGTGGTGGTTTCTCCATGGAGGGGCTGCAGCCCTGGCATCATTCCCTGCAAGCTCTTTTCTCCCTTCCAAAGCTGCTGCTTTCCCTGCAGTGCCCCTCTGGCCAGCAGAGAGGGTGTTTTAGGTAGAGCTTTAAGTCAGTGTTTATTTTACCGTTTTGCTGGGTCTGATCTTGCTTGGTGCTGCTTGGTTCCAGTGTATATCATAGAATCATGGAATTGTTTGGGTTGGAAAGGCCATCGAGTCCAACCATTTCCCCAACTCTGCCAAGGCCACCACTGCTCCCTGTGCCCAAGTGCCACATCCCCACGGCTTTTCAATCCCTCCAGGGATGGGGACTCCACCACTGCCCTGGACAGGTGTTTCAATGCCTGACTACCCTTTCCATGAAGAAATTTTCCCAAATATCCAATTTACACCTCCCCTGGCCCAGCCTGAGCTGTTCCCTCTCCTCCTGTCCCTGTTCCCTGGGAGCAGAGCCCGACCCCCCCGGCTGTCCCCTCCTGGCAGGGAGTTGTGCAGAGCCAGAAGGGCCCCCTGAGCCTCCTTTTCTCCAGGCTGAGCCCCTTTCCCAGCTCCCTCAGCCCCTCCTGAGGTTCCAGCCCCTTCCCCAAATCCATTGCCCATATCAAGGGGCTCTGAGGGCGCTCAGTGTCTTGCAGACACACATTTCTTGGCTCCTGTGGGTCACAAGCTCAGCACCTGGTAGGAGATTCATGGCTCTTGTTCTCTTCAAACTTGACCAATGCCCTTCACTCATCACCCAGGTAATTTCTGCCTATCATTTTTGAAAATGTTTCAGTCCCAAGTGCAAGAGGAATTGTAGGCAGGATTCTGGCAGAGCTTGGAGCCTGCCTTCCACTGGGGAATTACACCGTGTGTAATTAGGGTCTCCAAAAACATCCCTTTCCAACCCCCCTGGAGCAAGCCAGGAATCCCAGACACTGAACAAAATCCTCTTTTGAACTTCAAGGTTGAGAAACTGAATTTGTCCTCTGACAATTGCGATTGTTTGGTGGACAGAGAACAAGGAACTCTGTGCACAAATGGATGGGAGAGTTGGAAAGTCCTGATGGGAAAAAGTGCTTCAGGGATGAACCATGCCAGGTCTGATGATAACTGGCTGGAAACTTCAGCCAGGGCTCCTGGACAGCCAGGCAGCCTCAGCAGTGCTGGGAAAACTGAGCTCCTCCACATCCAAACCCAGGAATTGACCTATTCAGTGGGGTTTTCTGAAGTTACTGCAAGATCATGAGTGTCTGTAGGAAGCCAGGAACTTTGCAGTTGCTCAATACTCACTGAGCTGCTTTGGCATGGGTTATTTGGAATGGTTTTATTTTTGTAGAATGGATTCAGAGTTCCCTGCGTGGGATCTTTGGAGATGAGTGTGTTTAGCTGCTGTGGAAAGAGGTCCTTGTGAGGTGGGGCCTGGCTTGGTGACTGTGGCTTCACTGGAGGTGACATGACAGCAGCCTCTGGGCAGCACAGCAGACTACAACACCAGTCTTGTAGTTTAATCAGTTTAAACTGTCTCTGCTGCACAAAACAAATTTTCTGACCAGAATGTCAGAGTTTGATAGAATCACTGAATCATGGAATGGTTTGGGTTGGAAGGGACCCTAAAGACCATCTGGTTCCATCCCCTGCCATGGGCAGGGGCACCTTTTACTATCTCAGGTTGCTCCAAGCTCCATCCAGCCTGGCCTTGGACACTTCCAGGGATCCAGGGGCAGCCACAGCTTCTCTTGCGTTTGAAGGGTGCAAATCTCACTGGCTACAGTTTGGCTCAGTTTGGGAGAGAATCTTTAAAATTGTGTTTTGAAGCTGTGTGTGCTGGGGGATTTTATTTTGTGCTGTTCAGTGCCCCACAGGCCAAGAAAAGTGGCATGGATTTAAGGAGATTTGAGTTCCTGAAGCCCTGAAATTCCACCCAGCTGTGCCAGAGCTGCCCAGCTGAGATCACTGCTTTATATTTGATATTGAATTCTCCCTCCCCTGCTGCTTCATTAAGGCAGTGGAATTGCAGAAATGTCAGTAATTAGCTAATGAAGGACACAGGTGGTAGTGCAGTCAGAGCTTCCATAGGTGCACAGTTGTTATTCCAGGGTTTTCAATCCAACGTGGAAAGGTCATCTCTGCCATGCTCATTGTGGCTGTGACTGGTCCCATCCTACATCCAACACTTCCTGTGCCACTTTAGCTGTTTCCAGCCCCTTGGATGGTCATGGCAGTGCATTCCATGTCTCCCTTCCAAAATGGGACTTTGGGCCGGCTCCCAGCCCTGCCATCAGATCCCGAGCCCAGGGCTAGGAACAGGATTGCCATTTCCACTTTGTTTTTTCCCATTCTTCCTGTTACAGGAATTGTTGCCACTCTCTTCAAGCATTCCTTGAGCTTTGTCTTCAATGGCAGGACTGGGCTGTTGGCACAGGGCGTTTCCAGGAGGATTGTTTTGCTGTGGAGGTGACAAATGGCAGCAGAGCTCCTTTGGGATGCTGTGGCCATTTCCCAAGGGAGCACCGGGAATGCAGAGCTCAGGCCTCTGTGTCTCTCCCTGTCTTTATTGAAATCCTTATTTAAGGTCCTGCAGGCTCTGCTCTGGGGGGATTCAGAGTTCAGAATCATGTGGATTCATGAATTTTGGTGGGCTTTTTGGAGATCCAATCCTGTGTTAAGCCTTGGGAGGCTGCGTGGCCTCTGACAGGTGCTGTGGGACAAACCCACCTTTGGGCTTGGGCTACCACATTCCATCCATGGGCCAGCTCTCAGTGGCTTTTGCCAAGGACAGGATGGTGTTTTGTGTCCTTCCTGTGGGAAGCTCTTGCAGAGGTTCTTGTGGTTCTTCAGCCAGTTTTGAAGCATCTCTGGCTACTCCAGTTTGCCTGTGGTCACTTGATGAGCGGTTCCAAATGACCCTGTCAAACTGTGGTGTTGGATGTTACATTAGAATCAATTTTTCTCATTGCTGATGGTTTTACTTCATATATTTTTAGAAGCTGGGCTCTGATTTTACTTTGAAACAGTCAAAACATTGAATAAAACACTCCAAAGCTTTCAAAGCATTTGAA
Organism: Parus major; assembly: GCF_001522545.3. Lineage (NCBI taxonomy): Eukaryota > Metazoa > Chordata > Aves > Passeriformes > Paridae > Parus > Parus major. Next base: position 66,129,256 of record NC_031771.1, read on the forward strand.
CTACACTCTCCCTTCAGACATTCTCAGTCATTTCCATCGTAGATCTGACCCCAGGTATCTGCTCTGAGCTATGCCCAGGTTGCAGAGCTCCTTGGATCTCTCTCCAGACAAAAACAAGAGGCCTGGGCAACATTGGGAATGATGATCTGGGGGAGAGGAACTGAAAATGAATGTGGTGGTTAAATCTGTTCTTGCTAATGAGAGCCACTTGAATTTATTTTTGGGTGAAATTTTGGTCCATCCTATTCTGGAGCTAAATTCATCACTTGCTTTTTGGATTGTCTCCTCTTTCTCTCTTGGCCTCCAGCTGCCAAACCCTCCCTTCTCCCCCTGTGCCCTGGCACACAGAATTGCAGCATCCTGAGCTCCAGCACTGCAGATGTGCCAGATGGAGACAGTGAGCTTGGGCAGGTCTCAATTTTGGAAGCATCAAGAGAATGATGACTTGAGAAAAACCTTCTTGTTTATACTGAATTTTGTCAGAGCCCAGCGATGTTGAACAGGCACCTCGGAAGCTTCGTGCCAGAGAGCTCCCAAGTGTTGCTGCTGTTCATGGAATGGTTTGGGTTGGAAAGACCTTAAAGACCATTGATCCCAGCCAGCAGGGACACCTTCCACTAGACCAGGTTACTCCAAGCTCCATCCAACCTGGCCTTAAAGCCACAAACATCCTCTGCTCTTGAAAACCTGTCCCCTAAATGGTCTTTGTAGACAAAATCATGCTTACACCAAGCACTTGCCTACTTAATTTTCACATCTGTTATTTTTCTTTCCTCTGGGTAGAGTTGTTTCTCATCAGCTTTGAGCACAAAGATGCCTATTTGTTAAGTGTTTCCTGGCTGCAGAGTTAAAACTCTTTAATATTCCTGTCTTCTGCGAGCTTTCTTCCATGAACTTTCCTTCACTCGCCACCCTCCTCCCATTTATCAAAGCCTGCCTTGCTCACAGATTTGGTGCCTGATGGGGGACAGGGATTATTCCCACTGTGTCACACCAGGCTGCTTGCTGTCCCCAGGGAAAAAGGGATAGATGTGAAATAAAAGGAGGAGTCGGTGCTTCCACGCTTGTTGAGAAATGCTGGCTTTTGAAATGTCCTGAGCCTGAAATCTCTTGCTTGGAGAACAGGTCTGATGTGCCTAATGATGCTGGCCAATTCCCACTCCAGTTTCCTATTGCTTGGTCCAAAAGGGATTTATTCCCTCAGAAATGGGGCTCATTCAGCCTGCTTTAGGTAATGGACAGCTGAGGAAGCAACACTTTGATTTTTTCCTAGAATAAAGCATCCTGCAGGGGCTTTCATGTTTAATAATAATCTGCAAAACCTTGTGATCTTTGATTTCAAGTGCTGTGAGCTGAACTCCGTGTTTTAGTCACAGAATCACAGAATGGTTTGGGTTGGAAGGGACCTTAAAAGACCATTTCATTCCAACCTCCTGCCATGAGCAGGAACTAACTCCCACTGTCCCAGTTTGCTCCACACCCCATTCAGCCTGGCCTTGGACACAGAGATGGACAGCCTGGACAACCTGTGCCAGTGCCTCACCACCCTCACAGGGAATAATTTCTCCCTAATATCCAATCCAAACCTACTCTCTTTCACCTTAGTGTCGACTGTGACTCTTTCACCATTAACATCTGCACTTAATATTCCTACTTTTTGTTTAATAACTGGGGGGTCAAGCCCTGTCTTGTCCAAACTGGGTGTTTTTTGGGGCCCTGGTTCAGCAGCATTGGCTCCTCCATCAGTCCCTGGCTGAGCAGGGAGCACAGCTACCCTGGTGCCAAAAGGAAATCAAGGTGCAGAGAGCTGATGAGTTGTTTCGTGGCAGGGATGAGCTGATGTAAGATAGTGCTGGTGTTGTTTTGGAGAGTTTATTTTTCTGTTCCCTCCTTTCTGCACGTGTTAGACCACGTCTGGTGGTGAGTAAGGCAGCTCAGCTTGCTTACCTTGGCGTGAAGGCGGCGCTCCGGCGCAGCACCCTGACCTGGCCAGCGTTTTGGTGAGCTGGCAAACGAGCTGAGCCACTGTGGTTGACACAGAGTGGCTCTGGGAGTGCTTGGGATGGGAGGTGAGGAGAAGGGAGCTCTCACCTGCTGGCAGTGGCCTGTGTAATCATCCACCACAGAATTCCCAGCTCCGTTTGGTGCCCTGCGTGCCGACTCTTGCCTCTGGTTGGGATGAAATGAAAATGTGGGAACCACATGTGACCTGCCAGCACTATCTTGTTTAACACCCTATCTCCAGATGTTTCCAGCTTGTAGTGCTAATTTCCACTTGAAGTTATCCAAGGGCCAAATCCAAGATGCTTGCTGCCTTTAGAAAGAGGAGTCCAACTGCCCTTAAATGGTATCTCTTGTTTTGCTCAATCCCACATTTCTTGCAGCCAGGTAGGACAAGCCTGTCTATCTCCAAACTGTCCCTTCCATCTCAAAATCATCTTACAGTGACATTTCTTTCATCATTATATGAGTAAGAGGATTGAAAAGCAAGAAGAATCAGATTTTGCCCAGGAAATTTTGTACTTTCCAAGGGCATTTCATCACATCCTTTTTTTGAAATCTGTAAGAACAGCTTTCTCCAAGGGATGCTCTTCCCTTGGGACTGCACATGCTTTTCTTAAATTTCACCAGCACGTGACCACAGGGCACGGAAGGACTCGCAGGAATGTTCTAACTCCCTTTGAAAGGCAAGCTGTTCTTTCAGCCTCTTGCAGAATTGCTCTGACAGGAGATGCTGCAATCAGGCTGCAGAGGTAATTGTATTTGTAATGTGAAAGACAGAACAGGGTCTACAGCTCTCATCCTCAACAGGCTCTGCAGAGACCCAAAGGTAGTCCAAAAAAACCCAAAAAAACAAACCCAAACCAACAGACCCAACCTTTGCTTCTGACATTTGTGATTGGTCTGGGCAAAACATTAGGAAACAACATACTCAAGGGGACAAGATGATCTCATACAGCTGACTTTAAAGCAACATGCTCCTGTGGAAACTTGTTTCTGTGCCTATTCCAGAGCACTGGCTGCTGCCTGGATCTCCCCTACCCGCCCTGGCACGGCTCAGTTTAGTCAGCAAGTTCCAGTTCAACTTCTGCCTTTTATTTTGTGCCTGTACCTGAGTTAGCTCCATTCCTCAGAAACCAGCTCTTTGTCAGAGGAAAGGCTTCCAGGATGCTGCCAGCAACTCATTGTCCATTTCCTGGGGAGATCTGCTTGCTTTTAAGTAGTTTGCCTGAAATCTTGACTATTCCAGTGCAGCTAAGGCTTCCTGTGTTGGTTGGCTTTCTTGGGATGAAGCTCCAGCCACCCACATGCACTGTCTGCATTTAGTTGTGAGTCTGGAGAACAAATCTCTGCCGTGGGGGTTTCACCATCACTGTGTTGTTGCTCCTCTGACACTGCGATATGTGACCATCCTCAATGTGGCAACTGATGTACAAACAGCTCCCCACTGTTTATTGCTGTTGGATTTTGAGGGGTGTGGAGACAGGAGCTGGGGCTGGAGCAAGCTACAGGGGTTGGATGTAGCAGTGTTGAGGGAACTCACATTTGGAGCCCGGTGGCTTGGCTGAGTGATCTGCCATGGCACATCCTCCCTGGTCCTTCCTCAAGTGCAGATCAGACCTTTATGATGTTCACAGCTCTTGAGTACGAAGGCAGTGCAAGGATCTTGGCATCCCAGGCGGAGATGAGCTTGTTTGCATCCAAGTTCCTCAAGGTTTTCCTCTAGTAAAGCCTTGGTATTCCCCGTTTGGCCAGGCTGGTTCTCTCTCCTGTGTCCTCAGAGGTGTGGTGTGGACTTTTCCAACAGAACATCGTTCATTCAGTCCCATTTTTTGAAAAAGAATAGAACAGATTATCTTTTCAGGGCCTGACTCTTGCTGGTTTTTCAGGAGCAGGTGGCAGCAGCTGGTGTGGCCATGAATGAAGTGATACAGGAGAAGCTTGTTCAGAACTGACTGTAACTTCCTCTCTGCCTCTGAAGGATTTACCCTCCCTGAAAGGTTTCCATTTCATTAAATCCACCCATAGCAATGGAGCCTGAAAAAACCATGAACTCCCACCTCCAGCAGACTGGCTGGTGTTGGTGTTGTTTGGGATTTTAACTGGGGAGAATGAGTCAGCCTGTCCTCAGAAAGCACCAGGACTACCAGTTTCCTTCACCACTTGACCACCAGTTTCCTGTTGCTCCCTTTTGTTTTTCTCTTTTTCCTTTTGTTGAAGCTTTTAGGGCCTGGGTGCACATTTGTGAGAGTGTCTGGATGTTTCCCACTACTGGGACTCTACTGAGTGTGTCTTCTCTGCTTATTTTTTTCAAAAAGAGGACAAGATCTTGTCCAAACCTCAACTTCTAGGGTTATAACTCTAGCTGCTGGCCTTAGGGAGCTGTCAGGTCCTCAAATAAATCTTTCTTTATTTTACAGCACTTAAACTGTAGGAATTCACACAACTTGATTCCAGAATTGCTTAAAGCAGAACAGAATAAAACATACTAACTGTTTTGGGGTAAAGCTTTAAATGGTAGGTTAGGTCACAGAGGACTGATGACTATGAAGTTATAGCAAACTCATACCAACTCTTCTGTTTGTTCTCTGGGATGTGGCCATGGTGTCCCAGACCATGCTTTGCATGCTGGGCACTCTTTTTCCTAAAGAAAGGAGTGCAGGGATGTGCAGGACTGCCAGAGCAGAGCATGGTGCTGAAGGCACATCTTTGTCTTGTCAGCATGTGGGAATATCTGCATGGAAAGCGGTGCTGTTGGGGATGGGAACCATCCCGACTGAAGCCGGAGCAGATGGGACGCGCAGCCTGAACCAGCCCGTCTCGTTTATGCTTTATTAATTAGACATGTTATCAGAGTCATCTGTGTTTTCTTTCCTTTTCTCCTTTCCAAACCAGTTCTGCTGCTTCGCTGCCCGCAGAGGCTCTGATGAGGAGCCCAGTTTGAATCCCTGAGAGTTGCATGGCAGCACTTGCTTGTTGTGTTCTGTGTTAGCACCATAAAAACTTTGGGGAGAGGACTCAGAGGAGTTTTGTGAGCTCTGGGGATCAGAATTTTGGGAGTTGACGGTACTGTCCTGGTAGCACATCCTCCCCCTGTGTACCGTCAGTGTCTGTAAGAATTTCCACCACGTGTGTTTATCACAGAAACACAGAATGGTTTGGGTTGGAAGAGACCTTAAAGATCAACTTGTTCTAACCCCTGCCATGGGCAGGGACTTTCCACTATCCCAGGTTGCCCCAAACCCCATCCAGCCTGGCCTTGGACACTTGCAGGGATCCAGGAGCAATCACAGCTTCTCCAGGCACCCTGTGCTGCTACTTTCTGGAGGATGCTTAAAAACTGACATGGATCAGGAAGGTGACTGGATAAAGTCATGGAAGGAAAGTATAAAGATTCCTGGGTAGAAACAGTCCATGCTGAAGTGTTCAGGGGAGAAAATGGTACAGACTGATGTGGGTCTGAACTTGCTTTCTAAACCTGCTGCTGATTGCTGTTGGAGGTATTGAATTAAGCAGATCTCAGATGGAGTCTGTCATGCCTGTTGGGACAGTGTCAGGCTGCCCCCGTGCACACTCAGTTTTAAGATTTTACTGGAAGAGAGAAAAGCCTTTTCAAGTGCTGGGGTAGGAGGCAGGAGTAGGGATTTTCTCAGATTTCCCTTTGAACCTTTATCTCCCAGCAGGTTAACATCTGATTCCTCAATGTCAGTGCCCTTTATCTGTATGTAAGAGTGAAGTGGATTGTAAAACTCTTTGAGTGAACCCCTTGTAGTCTCAAGCTGCTCCAGTGGAGGTTCAGGTTGGTTATTAGGAAGAAATTCTTCATAGAAAAGGTGGTAAAACACTGGACTGGGCTGCCTAGGGAGGTGGTGGAGCCCCCATCCCTGGAGGAGCTTAAAGAAAGACTGGATGTGACACTCAGTGCTGTGGTCTGGTTGACAGGGTGGTGATGGGTCACAGCTTGGACTCAGTTACCTTGGAGGTCCTTTAGAACCCGGGTGATTCTGTGTGTGCCCATCTGTGAGGTGGGAGATGGTGAAACAGGAGCTGGGCTCAATGATCCCTGGGTGGATCCCTCTGAGCTCAGGATATTCTGTGATTCTCTGAAACCCCATAAAGCCAACCTGAGTATCCTTTCCGACACCTGGCTCTGTTTTATAGCCACCATTTGGTGAGGTGAAGGGAAGATCTGTTTTGTCTGATCCCCTTCCACGGAAAATTCCAAGTCGCTGAAGGAGCAGCAGGATCATCCCTGCACACATGGCAGGGAAATGACTTTTAATGATGGGCTGGCTTGGATACTGCCCAGATCCCTTGTCTTACAGCAGGACAAGATGATGACCATGTCCAGGCTCTTCCCTGGCACACACACTCTGCATATGTTATCCCTGAAGTGCTTTTCCCAGGCGTGGCGTGCCTTTGTGCAGGCACAGCGTCTACCCTGCTAATAGGATGCTGGTGTCTTCTATCAGTGAGTTAATTGGGTCCCTCGGTGCTGGGATGTTTCCTGCTGCTGCATCCTCTTCCCGGAGCTACGCCTCCACCTCGGGAACTTCCCTGCTGATGAAGATGTGATGCTGAGCTCTGTGCCCTGCCCGGAGCCAGCGGAGGTTAAATCCTAGATAAAGCTTTGGGATTGCTCGCAGCCTGGGCTGGGAGGGGGGGGATGCACACACTGAGAGGTTGCTGGAGGGATTTTAATTGTGTCGTGTTGATCGAGCTGGCTGTACACACAGCAGGAGGTTACTGCTCCTCCAGAGCCTGGGAGCCAAAGGTGTATCGATCCCAGGGAGCTGTGGGACACAGGAACACGCTGGTGGAGATCTCAGCCGGGATGTTTCCAGCTGAGGATGAAATTTCTCTGTGTCTTGCACTTCCTCCTCAACTCGTGTCGAGCTGTAACGATTTTATAACCCAGCTTTGTCAGCTGATCCCTCCCCAAAGCAAGAAGCCCTGTTGCTAGGAGTGGGGTTGGGGGGGAAAAAAAACCTCAGGAATACTCATCTTCAGCGGTCCAACACTGCAGATAACATTGAGTCACTGCTGAAAGCCTCAAAGCAAAACAGATGTTCAGTTTCTAGTGACTAAGTAACTATTAAAGGTACCAGATGAGCAAAGTTTTAACTGAGGTATTTAATTTGTGGTTGGCGGCTGACACAAAGCATGAGCAAACAAGGTGCAATGCAGAAATGGTCTCCTGTATTACACATGCTGGTGTGTTTTCATAAAAACTTTTTAGTTCCATTTTTTTCCCCATTTTTAAAATATGTCTTTCCGGCTTGATTCATTCTCTCTGTAGTTGTAACCTTTAGTTCTGGGTGGGAAGGCAATTATTTTGTGAGACATAAGACCAGTGGCAGGGTGAGTGGGCTTTTGTTGCTGCCTTTGTCATCTCGTTGTTTGACAAGTTACTTCTCCAGGAGTAGTTTGTGTCTCTGAAGTTGGGGATAATTACATGTGTTCTCAAAAATAAGGAAACTGGACTTAATTGTGCATCTTCTCAGCCTGACTTTTGAATTCATGAATGAGTAGAAAACTTGGAATGTGGCTGTCATGCAGCTGCTAGCCTTCCAGCAAGAGACAATTTTTGATGACTATATTTTTTAAAAAGAAAATTAGGGTGAGGGCTATGATCCCAGGATTCTGGGCTCGTTGGGCAGCCCAGAATCCAACACTGGGAACTTCTTGAGCTGCTGCTGGTGGAGGTGTTGGGTTCCCATTGCTTTGTTCCCTGGTGAGAAACCTGCAGCACTGTCTGGCTTTGTGGAACAGAGGTGCTGAATCCCTCCTTGCCACTCAAACCTGAGCAGGTGATAAGATAAAAGGGAAGGAATTGTGTCCTGGTCCCTGTTCTCAGCATTGTGTGCAGCAGGAGTGCTTGTGGATTCCTCGGGTCCAATGAATACCTAACATAAAACACATGAAAACTCTGAGAAGGAGGACCCTGATCAGAATTCCCTCCCTGGTAAGTCCGTAAGTCAGATCACTCTGTACTTTCTGGAGGAGTGACTCTCATTTTGGCTGCTCATCACCACGGGAAGGACAGAATGGACTGAGTTGCTTTCCCTGGGGTGTGGGAAGTGGATTTGTACTGCTAAGCCCACGTGGGAGCTGAAGCCAAGGCTCCATCCTGCCAGTCCTGCAGGATTTAGGGGGTTTTGACATGTTCTAGATGGTTTCTGTTAAGAAAAAGGCTTTTTGGATCTCTTCTGAGGGTGCCTCCCTTTGGCTGAGCACTTAATCTTCCACCCCACTTAAGGGAAGAGGGGCAGACACCAAATCCTGTTGGCACCTTATTTCACTTAATTCTCGCTTTTAATTGTTCTTCCTTCGGCTTTTAACAGAGTCTCTGCCAAAATCAAGAAGCTAAAAATTAAAGTAATTATTGTGGTGATGGAAGCAATCAAAGAGGCCACCAGGCTCCTGGTCTGTGTGCTGTGGTGGAAGGAGCAGGCTGGGATTGAGCTCATCTCCTGGGACACGCTGAGCTCCAAGAGTTAATTTTGTTCCCGACTTCTCTGTCCATGAGTAATCCATTTGTGCTGGGAGGAAATGGCAAGTTCTTGCAGCGAGGACAGGCTTCACTGCTGGAGAAAATGATGCCTATTTATCATATGATGCTCTCTGTGCCTTTTTTTATTTGTCCTTCATGTGAACTAAGCGTTTTGGTGATGAGCCTCCCTGTCTGACAGCAGATTTTGTAGAGGCCTATGAATGTTTTTCTTTCCTGCATTTGCTGTTTCCCTGAAGTTCCTCACACAGCCCCAGGCACCAGTTTGTGCTCCTGGGAAAGAGCTGGACAGGAAAGGACCTGGGGGTCCAGCTGGACATCAAATTCACCCTGAGGCAGCAATGTACCCAACAGGGACAGTGGTGGCCTGGGCTGGGTGAGACAAAACACTTCCAGCAGGTCCAGGGGGGATCCTGCCCCTGTGCTCAGCACTGGTGAGGCCACACCTGCAGCACTGGGCCCAGCTCTGCCTCCCCAGGACAAGAGGGACAGGGACAGACTGGGGAGAGCCCAGTGAGGCCACTGGAGCATCTCTGCTCTCAGGAAAGGCTGGGACAGCTGGGGCTGCTCAGCCTGGAGAAGAGAAGGCTGCGGGGCTCTCATTCATCCCTGTCCATCAACACCTGCAGGGAGGCTGCAGAGGGACAGAGCCAGGCTGTGCCAGTGGTGGCCAGGGACAGGACAAGGGGCCGTGGGCACACACTGCCCACAGGAGGGTCCCTGTGAACACCAGGGAACACGTTCTGCTGGGGGGGTCACCAGCTGCTGACACAGCTTGTCCAGGGGTGTTGTGGAGTCTTCATCTTTGAGGATATCCAGCATTTATCTGTCTACAGTCACGGGCAGCTGGCTCTGTGTGACCCTGCTGAGCAGGGAGTTGGACCAGACAGCCTCCAGAAGTTTCTTCTCACCTCCACCACTCTGTGGTTCTGAGACACAGAGATCAAGGTCCTCGGGAGATTCAGGGCTGGGCTGAGCCCTCTGCAGGGGTGTGACCTGTGCACAAATGCAGCTGCATTTGGCATCAAACAGCACTGTGTGATCACATCTCCTTTGCTGTAAGAATGTAAAATGGCTTAATAATTCTTCTCCTGCTGTTTTGGATTAATTTCTATCTTTATGATGTGTGTTTTCTTTGCTTGCTTCCTCCTTTCACCTTCCCAGCTGCCTCCTCAGAGCAAACTTCCGTGACTCTTATTGTTCTGCTTGTTTTCATTCTCCTTCTTGGGTAAATGTTGTAATTTTTTTTAAGTGTAGTTTCCTAAAGCTCTGCAAAATGCTCTTTCCCTGCTGCATTTTAAAGTATTAGTTGAAAAAGAAAGGACAAGGAGCCTTAATTCAGGTGCATATCTTCCTTTATCTGCTTTTCTTTTAAAAAATTACTAAAGACACTGATAAATAATGCTAATTTTTTGCTGCCATCTGTGAATGCAGGACCAAGCTGTTTCAGAGCAACATTTTTAGTGCTTTATCTGTTCAGGATGGGGAAGGAAAAAGGCTCTTTTGCTTTAGCAGCAATAACCTATCTCCCACAAGTTGTAGTCTGTGCTCCCATCTACCACTAAAACCTAAAGCAAACAAAGATTCGTGCAGAGACAGGAAACCTTTTGGGTGTAATTACCGGGAGGTCTTTGCTTTCACGATTTTTGGGTTCACCCAGAAAGGCAGCAGAGCAGGGCTGCGGTTCACTGGGGTGGATTTATGATGAGCTCTCACTCCTTCTCCAAACGTGGATGTTTTTGGCAGCTCTGGGAGTTTGAAACACCCTGTGCCAGAGTCTCCTGGCCACGCTGAGTGAAAATGTCCCGCGGAGGGAAGGGGCCGGTGCATGGAGGCACAGCTGAGCTACGCCCTGACGACAGCCCTGCCTCCAGGCTCCTTTATTTTGGCCTCGAGCCTTAGTTTACATAATCCTGCCTGATCCCTCATCTTCTGCATGGATCAGCCTTAGAAGACCCTCCAGTTTGACCAGATCAAACTGGGAAGCAGGTCTCTCTCACCATCTGAGCCAAGAAGTGCTGGTGTTGGTGGAATCAGGTGGCTTTGGCTGTATCAGAAGACTTCACCCGTTCCAGGACTTGATTTTGGGGCTCCTTTGGAGGCTGAAAAAAAAGAAACCAAACCTTGAACATGGTCTGGAGAGCTGTGGAACAGGTGTGGCTCCTGTTCCCACATGCAGCCCTGCATGGGAGAGGTCTCACCTGCAGAGTCCATGTGGGTTTTTCTTATGTTTTTATCTTTGGGTTGTGTGAGTTTCCCAAACCAGAACTGGACTGTGATTTAGGATCAGTTTNAGTTTCCCAAACCAGAACTGGACTGTGATTTAGGATCAGTTTTCCAAACCAGAATTGGACTGTGATTTAGAATCAAGTCTTTAGGGAAGCTTGTCAAGGCGATGTGTAATAGCATAATAAAACCCTAACTGCTTCACTTTAATGTGTCAAATGACTCATTTACAGTGTCATCTGGGAGAGATGAGGCTCTATGAGATAAGTAAGACTTGCATGGGGAGGGAATATTGAGTAATGGACCCACAGCTATAATTGGAGGAGGAATAGATCTTCCATTTCAGATCTGAGGAAGTGGTTTATTTGCCCAGTCTGTAAGTGAATGATTCTTCTCTCAACTTCCTCCACATATTCCCCACTTCCTCTGTGTAATATTTCTGTTATTTATAACTGCTGCATTGAATCCTAGAGGCAGATGCTGCCTGCATTTCTGTATTATATAGAAGTTGAGGTCCAACAGGTCGGTGGATAGTCCTGACCTTCTGGGAGCAAAGAATTTATATGGAAGCAGGATAAACATTTATGTCCCTATAACTAACCCCCTTTTCTCTATATTTATCATGTCTGAATATAGAGCAGCCCTGTCCATCTCTTCCCATCCCACAGGAAGCCAGGGAAGTGGCAGACAGACATACAAAGGATTATTATATTTGATCAGGCTTGGAAATGGGCTAGAGATAAAGCCCTTGGTGTTTACTGGACCATTAAACATTTATTATCATCTCTCCAGCGTGCTGATGGTGCTGTAAATAACAGCTGTGACAAAAGAGTGGGGTCAGCAGTTGCCTTTTGCACTGATGTTTGTAAATGCAGAAGCAGGTCCTGTGATTTTTAACAGCTCGGTTGGGGGGAGCATCTGCCCAGATGCCGTGGAGAAAAGGGGCAGATGAGCCAGCAGGCCAGAGCTCCTCTTTATCACAAGGAAACGCTGAAATCTTAGGAAGTGGGAGAATTTAAACAACAATGAAAAAAAGATTAAGGCCAGAGTTAGGAGTTAATTTATCCCTGCCCTTCCTAACAAAAATACTTCATGCGCTTGGATCGGAACAGCTTTTGGATCTGGATTTAATTAGGTGGAAGGAGGTTTGGGCCTCTCTCCCCCAGCTCAGCCACGCTCCATGAGGCATTTCCATCATCAGACTTTTATTTCCCTTTCCCTCCCTTCCCAGGTTTTTGCAGGGAGAGGAGAGGCGTCGCCGCAGGGCTGGAACTCGGCTCACGGGGCCTGAGCTGCAGCACCTGGTCAGATGATGGGGCTTTTGAAAGGGGGAATATGAAGGGATTACTCTATTGCTAGGAGGCCACAGCCTGGTGATTCCTACTGCAGGCAATCCCTCTGAAGTCAATGAGATTGGAAAGCGTGTAAATCAGTATGGAATTTGGCATTTTCCTGGAGAAGTGTGGGGGGATATTTGTTTTACTTGCATAGAAATTATTTCTAATAAGGCTCCATAGACACGACTGATCCTTCTCATCACACTCCTTCCAGTCCCAGAGTCGGTCTCGCTGCCCTCTCATTTTTAAATAATTTTGCAAAAAAAAAGCTTCCTGCGTGGGAATTCTCTGTGGTTGTGAAGCGTTGCTGGGAATGACTCAGGCGGGAGCGAGTCCTCGTGCGCTCAGGACCTGCGGTGTGAACGGAGAAAGGAGACAGGCTTGTTTTCACACTCTCTCATTTTGTGTCTCTGACATGTTTCTGTTCCACCATTCAGATGTCACTGGGCTGAGGGATAATTAGAGGGAGCCTAATGCTGCAGAGCCGGATTGGGAATCCACATTGCTCTGAGCAGGCTGGGTTACTGCTGGGGAATCCGAAGCGGTGGAGTGGGTGTCCAGGGAGAAGATGCTCTGCTGCTCCTTCCCTGTGCCTGCAGGATGTGCCTCCTTTCTCCAACTTCAAATAAATCCATATTAAAACAGAATGGTTTGGGTTGGAAGGGACCTTTAAGAGTGTTTAGTTCCAAGATGAGTGGCAGGGACACCTTCCACTAAACCAGGTTGCTCCAATCCCCATCCAGCCTGGTCTTGGACATTTCCAGGATGTTAGATATAAGGGCAGTCTCTATCCCCTTCACCAAATTGTTTAAGGGATACCTGGAAGCTGCTGTTGGAGCTCTTGGGCATCAGTTCTGCTGCTGCCTTTGCTGTGGGTGGCTGCTCTGGGTGCTCATTCTGTGTGAGCCTTTAATGCCCTAATAAAGCTTTAGAGCAAAGAGCATCAGCTTTTCTCTTGCTCCACTGAGGAGAACATTTAATTTTGCCAGATGTTGCCACAGCACAGGAGGTTTCAGCTGTTTTAGACTCACCTTCCCTTAAAAAATGCACCTTGCCTGTTTGTGCTTTGTGCAGCATGTGGAAGATGCTTCCAGCTTGAGTTGAAAATGAGATTTAAAACTTGAGGAGTCCTACAGAAAGTAACTGAGGAGCCAAATATATACAACTGAATAACTGAGGAGAGAACCTGGTCCTGTGAAGCTGGTTGCCAAGGGAGTAATTCACTTGTCTCTCCCCCAGCCTGATGGAATATTGTTTTCCTCTCCTCCTTGCCAGCATACCCACAGCTCCAGAGGAGCCACTCTCACTCCTGTAGATGCTTTAACTGATACATTCCTAATTCCACCTTGGGGCTGTTTTCATGAGCAGAGGAGCCTTTGAAGGCACCTTCCTCTGTTCCAGGTCTCCAGAAGGGTTTGTGCTGTCCAGAGGTTTGTCCTCTCTTCCCACTGGTGCTGGCTGGCCTGATGAATACCTGGCTCCTGCCCACAAACTTGCACTTTCCTCCCCAAAATATAAGGGTGTTTTTAAGGCAGCAGTCTAGATTTAAATGTAAAATCCAGCACAAAAGATCTTTCCAGCTTCAGACCAAGCAATATTTGATCTTTTTTGTCCTCTCTGCAGAACAGAACAATGTAAGACTAATTTTTTGTTGTTGTTCATTAGCTGCTGGTGTATTAACAAGCTGTGTAAACTTGGGTTATTCCCTGAAATATGAGCTGTGCTCTTCAGTCTTCTCCTTGACTATCTCCATGTCTTCTGCAAGGTGGTTTTTCTCCACCTGAGCTTGGAATACTTGGATAAACTTACTTTATATGGAAACACATTAGTGGCTGGTACAATCCCAGTCATCCACAACAGAACCCAAGCATTTGGGGCAGAAAAAGTCTGTTTAAAGTGGCTGATCCGTGTGAAAGGACTCACTCATTTTGGCACAAGCAACTCACTGGGTGTTCCTCTCTTCCAGGGTGTATTGAGAATAATCATCAGCCTTAACAAGGATTGATTGTGTGCTCCTCATCCTCATCCTCATCCTCCTGGTTTGGTATTAAGCGGAAAAAGCTTTGGCCGTCGCGTTGGGGAGGCGAAGAGGTGGAAGAACGTCCCTTTCAAGGTACAGTAGAGGCATGGATGAGGTGTTTGGGGCGTGGAGCTGGTGCTGGTGTAGCTTTTGGAGGTTCCAGGGTGTAGAGCTTCCTCATGGATTGACATCCCTCGATCCTACATGGAGAAATCTGCACTCTGTCGTTCCCTTCTTCAGTCCTAATGAGCGCAGTCTTCTTAGACCAGAGGTGTTGGCTTTGTTTTGGTGCTAACTTGGATAAATCCAGTGTTTTCTCTTCATTTACTTTAAGGAATGTTTCATTTTTGAAACTTTTGGGTTGTGTCATGAGTAGAGTTTGGGCATTAATATTTTGAAGATCATTTTTCTGAAGTTTCTTTTTCTCATTAGACTAAAGTATACTGAATTAGTATGAGACTGTAATATATTCTTACCTTGGTGCAGATGGGCACAGAGTTCTTGCATGAGTGATTTATAAAGGAGGGGAAAAGAAAAATCCCTTTTTCCTTTTGAGGAAAGGAAGGCTGTGGAGTAAGAAGGAAGGTTCCAGATTAAGAAGAGTTTGTCAGGACATTGGTGAATTAAAACCCAATCTCATCCATCAGGGAGAGTTTGTGGGAAGTTTTTCTGGTCAAAGTTCTCCCCGTGGAAAAAATTGAGGAATGCTTTTAAATATTAAAAATAAAAACCCTACTGTAAGATTTCTTGTTGGGTGTTTCTAAGGACTGAGTTCCAACCCAAGTGGGTTCAGTGGTGGGATGGAGTAGCAAAGGGAGATGTGCCTGTGAAATCTGGGGTTTTGTATAAAAAAGGTCTTTCCCTAAAGCATTTCTTGTTGCTGTAGCTTTCACAGGTTCACCCTGTGTGGAGAAGTAGTTTGTATTTGTGGTTTGATATTTCCTTAAAGCCTCCACACAAGGTCCTGCCGACACTGCCTGCTTCACAAACATAACCAATTTATGGTTTTGTATAAAAATTCTTTGAACTCATTGCAAATCTGATTTGATACCTCAGTGCCAAAATGAAGCCAATCCTAACCCTAGGGTTGACTAAATCCTTCCCTTGGAATCTGTGTGCTATTTAGCAGTGAGTTTCAGATCTGTTTGTGTGTGTTCCTCTCTGTACTTAAATGAATTTCATGTTGTGTTTTGCTACTTGTATTTTTAAGTTGGTTTGTTTTGGTTTTTTTTTCCTCACTTTTGATTTGGGGAAAACTCCTGTTGAGGTCAACAGCTGAATGAGTGCCAGTAATTAAAGTTGTCCTGTGCAGGGTCAGGAGTTGGGTTTGGGTGATCCTTGTGGGTCCCTTCCAACGCAGGGTATTCCATGATTATAATTTACTGAGAAGTGGCCAGCTGTCCTAGGAGAAAGAGTTTGTCTTTGGTCCCTGCTTTCTCCACAGCTGATCCCAGAAAAGGATTAAATTCAATGAGACTGAAGTCTCAGAAGTAATTAATGTATGATGCTCAGCATAAATATTAATAGATTAAATTCCATTTATTTTTAAGTTCTTGCTAGTATAAAAAAGTATTTTTTAGAGAAGCAAGAGCTTGGATGTGCCTGTCAGGGTTTTTGAGCTGTTTGGGGTTGGAATTCAGTGTCCAGCTGGAATCCTGAAGCTGCTGGGATTGGCAGGATGTGCCTGGAGCCATGTGAGGAGGAGTGGCCATGGACTGACCACTGTGGCCACTGCTGTCACTGGCCAGGTGAAATGGTCCCAACAGAATTGCTTGGTTTGTCTTGCATGATGAAGCCCCATGTGGATGTGACTCTGTTGGCTGAAGTGAAATAGTCCCACAGCACCTTCCTTTGAAAATTTGGATTAAAACAGCAGCTCATTAAACAGAGTCCTTTTGGAATTACACAGCAAAGTCCACACTGAGGTCATGGGACTTGTTCAGCTGCCTCAGGTAGTGTGGGATTCTAGGTGGGATTCAGAGATGGAGTGTCAGGGGTTTCCATCATTCCCAGAGCCTCTTGACTCCTGTGGGCTACTGGAAAGACATTTTGTGCTGAGTGTTTTTTCTCTCTCTAAAACAGGGGTTATGAAACAGCTGATGGGAGCTGGAAGGGCTTGTGCAGCCATTTCTGTTTGTTTCATTATCCATCACTTCCTGATTGGTGTCACAGGGCCACAGCATTCAGATTCAGATGATGTGGGGGAAAAGTGATGCATGAAGCCTATACAAAGCTGCCCACTCAGATTTCTGGGCTTTGTTTGCACGGGTCACATTCACTTGTCACAAGTTACCATCTTCATTTTGTCAGCAATTTCAGCAATGTTCACACATTTATTCCAGCTCAGGCATGGTAGTAGTAATGCTGGCAGAGCAGGGAGCCTGTGTTTGCAGAGCACAGGTGAGAAGACTTCTGAATTTAGATCTGAAATGTTGATTATATCCTGAAAGGTTCTTGTGCAGTTGGAAACCTTGGGATCCTGGACATCAAAGTGTTCCCAGGTGTGGTGGCACCTCTGAGTAGAAGTCATGGTGGTCTCAAATCAAAATTGGCTTAAAATGCATTACTGGAGGAGAGGAAGGAGGATGAGAGGTAGGAACAGATCCACTACCAAACAGGAGCTCTCTGTCCCAGAGGGTATGAGTGGGAGCTGTAGAATATTTGGTTGGAAAGGTTCTTCAAAGCTCATCTCATTCCACCCTCTTCCACGGGCAGGGACACCTTCCACCATCCCAGGTGCTCCAAACCCCTTGGCCTTGGGCACTGCCAGGGATCCAGGGGCAGCCACAGCTGCTCTGGGCACCCTGTGCCAGGGCCTCACCACTCTCATAGTCAAGAAACTCCTTCTAAAATCTGGGTACACACAGATTTTTCCATCATCATAATTTTCATCATCCCAGCAGGTTTACAGGAAAGGTAGCGGGGAATCGTTCCTGATGCCGTGTAAAACCTGGAATGGGAATGTGGGCAGGATCATCCTCTCCAGGTCCTTAGACCACCAGCCCTGCCTTAGGCTCACAGAAATAGTTTTGTTTAGGAAAATCAAGGGCCTTGTTCAGAAATGCTGGAATTTCTGTGGAAATTCAGCTTTCAAAATCCGCAGAGAAGCCACCTCTGCTCCCAGCAGCGGGTCGGAAGCTGGGTTTTTTGGGATTGCTGCCAAGAAACATTTCTTGGAAACCCTTCTGTGTGCAGTGTGAACAGCAGGACAGGAGGTCTGGGTTTGAACTCTGGATGATAAAACCAGGGAGGTTTTGGCAGGGCTGTGTTCAGATGCCTCATTCTTGGCCTTTCTCCTTGGGGTGTTCGGGCAAACCCCTGCCTGGGCTGGCTCGGAAACTTCCATCTGACTTTGTAGCAAAGCTGAATTTTCCACTGATTAGGAAAGGTTTTCAGATTGAAACAGCTCTCTAATTTTTTGGATGGATTTCTCCAACCCATTGACTACACCCAATCTGTATTTCTGAATGAAACTAGTGATGAGCATTTGCTGCAGGGGCAAGAATTTTCATAAAATCATGGAATGGCCAGGATTGGAAGGGACCTTAGACAGCATCTGCTTCCAACACAGGGACATCCTCCACTAGATCAGGTTGCTCCAAGACCCATCCAGTCTGGGAATTCCCTGAAATCACCCCTTGATTTTATGATTCTTTGAAAATGGATGAAACTGTAGCTTGGAGTATCAATTACTCTTTAACCCAGGTCAAACTTAACCCTTTTTTTTCTGTGCAGGTTCCCCATTGCTCTCTCTGAATCCCTTCTTTCTATTTTTTTGGGGAAACTATAAAATTTATGTGGAGAAGGAAGGAAAATCTTTTTTTTATTGCAAGGGCCAGGTCAGCATCTTTTTTTAAAATCCCTGTGAGAGCAATTTGTCAGAAAACCTTGTGGGAAGCACAGAGCTTATCACCAGCAGGAACAGAAATCTTTTTATCAGTGACTTTACAGGATAAGAAGGAGAATTTCCCAAAGGATGGGCTTCTTCCCTAAGTTTCATTCTCCAAGGAGGCCCTGAGAAAAGCAGATCCACTGGGAAGTTGGTAGCTCCAGACAAGTAGGTGCATGCACTGGTGTGCATTCTCACCTGTAGGTACACAGAGAGCTTTCCCAAATTGCCCAGAACCTGAGAAAATGGAGATAAAATCAAAAAGGCAATTGCAGTTAATTATGCTTTCAAGGCAACTGGAGATTGGTTGGAATCCTGTGGGATTTCTGAGGCCTCCCAGTGCAATTTCAGGTTCAGTGTGAGCAGGAAGGTTTGGTGTCTGTGGCTGGAGATGTCTCAGTTGTGACTGTCACCTCTGGCTGTTGGCACAGATGTCACCACCAAAACACAGGTGGTGTCTCATGGCAAATTCTTCATAGAAATTTTGAGTTTTGATTAAAAAAAAAGAAATAAAAAGCATTTTGTGCGTGACTGAACTTTGTTGTTCTTTTTCCACCTACGTACTTCCCCATTTTTTTCCCATCCCCACCAAAACCTGGCCTGAATTTTGTGGTTTGGGTGATGGGAGAAAGCCACATTCCAAGAAATCTTGGTTATCTCTTTGTTTTGTAGAGGAATCGGGATGTGACCAAAGAAGTGCCAGATGTGGGATGTTCAGGGGGTTGCAGGTGAGCTGGTGTGGAGTAACAGGTGTAGAAATCCATCATGACAATTAAATCTCTTATTTTTCTATGATGTGAGCTTGGAAAATTAAAGGAGAAGCCTAACTTTTAACTGCAGAAGAAGCAAAGTCTTGAGAGATTCAACAGTGGGAGTCAGAAAATACATAGAGCTGTATGGGACAGTATTCCTTGCTGAAATTCTGAGCCTGCATGAATTTAGGTCAAAAAATGCTCTGCTAACTTCAGAATTTTGCTTGACCCAAACTTTGGGTCTCCAAAATTGTAACCATGTCCCTTCAAACTCCTTATTACCTGAAATTGCAGTTTTTGGGAGGTCCATGTGAGTATTTGTTCAGGTCTAGACTTCACCAGTAGCAGAAACACGTGATGTTTTTAAAAAGATAACACAGACTTGTTTTTATTCCCTTAAGATGGCAAACCTCTCTTCAAAGAGTCATGAATTAAACAAGACAATGCCTCACAGCGGGTATTAAGGAAAAAATAATAATTTTTTTAAAAAAAAGCCTTTGGAATGGTCTTTCCCTCTGGCATCTTCACTCAGGTTCTGCAATCTGTAATTCAGAGGAGGTTTTGTGGGAAGGGGAGGTGAGATGCAGGAGCTGATACGACTTCCCCAAGGGTGAGAACTTTGAGAGCTGGGACCTGAGCATTAATCTCTGTAATTCCAGCTCAGCACTTCGCTGTGAGATCATTACTTTGTGTGATTAATCTGTGCAATGCCTCCAAAGCCTCTAAAACCATAATGCTGCACATGTATTGAGGAATGTTGCTGTCAGTTGGAGAATTTGGGGGTTTCTCGCCATCCTTTACACCTTTTTGCTTCAACTTTGAATACAGGGAGGCATTCCCTGGCTTTGGTTGGTCTTGCTCTGTTCTAATCATCAGGGCTGATGTAGTCTTTTTTGAGGAATACTGTTTTCAACAGGGACAAAGATTTTTCAGTGCAAAAATCAGCTGAAATGCATTTGATAAGTACAGGTATTTATTAACTTATTAACTGCAGCCATGACAGCGTCATTCATATTTTTCTTGCAATGATAAGTAACATGTTGTGATCTTAAAACTCATTTCTTAAAGACAGGACAGGAGCAACAGGACACAGTTTGTGTTTATAGGCCTCTCCATCATAAATAACCTTCAGAACCTCTGAGCATTTCTAGCTGCATTTCAGAAACTTCAGAATCTTCAAATCTTGCAAATTCTGTGAAAACTGAGCACAGGAGGGGGTTGAATGGAGAGACCTTGAGAATTCCCGGACTTGATGCAAATTCTGCACTTTAAATTCACTTCTTAAGCAATCCATGTCTGATTTTTAGGATGTTGCCAACTCCTCGGCTGAGGTCATGCTATTACCAAAGCCTGGAGTGTGATGCTGGGCTGTCACTTCGCCCTTCCGCTGCGTTAACCCCGATTTTATGTAGGATGACTTCATCCCCCTTCTCTCAGAGGCACGTGCTGCCTCTTTCACATTAGCAGATTTACCAGCAGCACCTCACACATCTCAAACTCTTTGTGAATCTCCTCGGCGCCCAGAGCCCTGCGAGTATCTGATGCATCACGTTGCAAAGTGTGAAATTGAAGATTCAGCCCCACTTTGATGCTTTGGCTCTGTGAGCAGCAGAACTAATGTGGCTCAGCATACTAATGAGGAAGGTATTTATTGTTCAGGGTCTGGCTGGTGTTGAGCTTCACCCTTGAAAAATTCCTGAGGGGATGGTGTTCCTCCTGGGATGGGCCTCGTGGAGTCCTTGGCAAACAACTGGCATGGCAGTGGCAGGGGAAAAAAACCCAGCTTTCAAGGAAACAGCCCCAAAATTAAACCCTCTAAATAGTTTATAAAAGGTCTTAAGGAAGGAAGGAGGAGGGATTGAAGTGGAAATAATTTCTTTTCTTGGAGAGAAAGTGAGGATGAAACTAAGGAGGGGCCTAAACCCACTGATTGAGATGCCAACAGCTTTCAGCAGCTCTGGGGACATCAAAAATGTTTTCATTCTGGAGAACCCCTTCTCCAGAACTATTTGGGTCACTGACATCTGTTCATTTTAATTGGAAAGGAACCAAAATGAGTGGAAGTGTTGCTTTTAACCTTGGCTGGGCTTGGTAGAAAAGCTCTTAGAACTAAAAGCTGATGGTGGTAGTACCTGGAAATACTGACAGGAGAAAGCTTCATTGAGATAAAACCTCTTTATAAAGACAGGATTTCAGAATTCTGTGTGTTTGTCAGGTGCCACTTCCTTAGGGATTTGCTGGGAGAGAGGAATCCACTCCTCAAATTTGCCATCTGCAGTTTAAATTCTCTAGAAAGGAGTGGGGGTTACTTGGGAGAAGTTTGTTTGCAAGGATGGTTTCCTCCAGGAGGGGAGAATGCCATGGACCGAGGGCTTGTGCATGAGGGTGGTTTCTGGGAATTTGAGAGATTTCCCTGAAGGCTGGCCAGGTTAGAACCCCAAACCTCTGAATTATGTGTAATATAATAGCTGAGTTAATGAAAAATCACAGAATCATTTGAGCTGGAAAAGATCTCCAAGATCATTGAGTCTAACCTGTGACCCGTCCCCACCTTGTCACCCAGCCCAGAGCACTGAGTGCCATGTGCAGTCATTCCTTGGACACCTCCAGGGATGGGGGCTCCACCACCTCACTGGGAAGCCACCTACAATGTTTAACAACCATTTCCATGAAGAAATTCCTTAAAATGAGATGGTCTTCTGAATATCTGTCCTCCTGACTCAGCTGGAGGTCCTGCAAAAGCCAAGATGATTTTGGTTTAGGTTCCCTTAGCAATGAAACGTGCATCAAAAATCACAAACACACAAATTCTGCTTGATTTGCTTGTCTTCTCCACATCCAGCTTTTATATCCCTGGGATGATCTTGATTTATTTCCACCAAGAAGATTAAATTCCTTCTGAACCACACAGTCCAGACACGGTGTTGCTTGGAGAACCCAAAGAGTTTTAGGAACCTGATTGGAAATTCCAACAAAACCAGGACTGTTGGTGACCAACTTCCAATCGAAATCCTCCAGGAGCACAATGCACTACAATTATAGCAGCTTTCCCGGGTCAGGAAACAAGCCCAGCACTGCTGTATTCCTGTGTGTGATATTTCTGACACACAATGTTATCTTGGGGATTGTTACGTTGGCTTTTATGTGGCGCAGGGAGGGTGGGGCGGAGGTTAATTGGTCGTGTTAATGGTTTTCATGTTCCTAATTTAGGCTCTCAGTGCTGTCCTCGGGTTCAGAGTGAGTTAGGGGAATTATTCATTCTATTGTGGCGCTGTCACGTCTGTGGTGTGGGGAGATGGCTCCAGCTACAGCCCAGATCACTGAAAAAGCTCATTTAGTCAGGTTTTGGGGTTTTTTCTTTGCTTAAACCATGTTGGAAAGTCCTGAGAATCCTAATGGATGAACTTGATCTGAAACCTGTCTGGACAGACCTACACCCAGCTGGGCATCAACTGAGGGACAAGAGCTACTCACTATTTATTTGTTCAAACCCATCTCTGGTAAAATGTCTTTAATTCACCCAGAATGTGTCTCTTTAGACATGTGTTCTGGAAATGCAGTGGAAACTAGTGCAGAGTTCATGGCTTAGTGGTTACAGGGCTTTTTTCCTTCATAGAATTACAGAATTATATAATTGTTTTGGTTGGAAAATGCCTTTAAGATCATTGAATCCAACCATTCCCCCTGCACTGCCAAGGCCACCACTAACCCATGTCCCCAAGTGCCACATCCACTTGGATTTTAGATCCCTCCAAGAGTGGTCAATCCATCACTGCCCTGGGCAGCTGTACCAAGGTTGGATGACCCTTTCCATGGAGAATTTTTCCCTCATATCCAATTTAAACCTCCCCTGGTGCAATTTGAAGCTGTTTCCTCTCATCCTCAAAATATAAAGACACAGAAATTAAAACCCCAAACCACTACAACACCCAAACCCTCAACTTGTTTTGTTTAGTGACCATTCCTAAAATACTTCTGCTCACCAAAGCTATGGAAATAGGCACCTAATGAATTGGTTGAGGGGTACAGCTCGATGAAAAATGATAAAAGATTGGCTTTTTTAAAATTTTATTCTTCAGCATCTGATGAGAGCAGAAGAATCAGTGAGGAAGTTAAAATTTTGGGGTCTTCACCTTCCTAATGTCTCAAAATGCATCTTTTTGCATGAATTTAAAGTTAAAAAGTGTTCCAGGCCAGGTTGGACAGGACTTGGAGCAGCCTGGGATAATGGAAGGTGTCCCTGCCTGTGGCAGGGGGTGGGACCAGATGATTTTTAAGATCCCTTCCAACTCAAACCACTCAGTGATTCACAAAAGATATTAAATGGCTGTCTCGTTTTCTAGAAGCTGAAATGTCACATGAGGTGGTTACAGAAGAAACACACACAACCATTCTGCCAGGGATTAAACTTCCTTTTTATTTATGATGTGCTCCTCTCACACATAAAAAGCTTATTTGCTAAAGACCATTTGCTTTTCTGCAGCCAGACCGACAAGGCTGTGCTCAGGAAGCACCAGAGGGATGGTTTCATTTTATAAGAATCAAAAAAAAAAACCCACTTCTGAGAGAGGTCTTCGTGTCATACTTCCTCTATTCAGGACTCCAAGTCTTTCACAAAACTGAGCAGAATCCCATGGGCCCACAGCCATCCCAGGGTGGTGGATTGAATGACTTAAGTATCTTTTTCTGGTCTGATTTGTGAATGTAGCTTTAATTTATTGCCTCCTCTGTAAACCACAGATATGTTTGTTATTTGCAATTACATGGTTAAAAAAAAAAAAAAAAAAAGAAAAAAGAAAAGAGCTTTATTTGGATTTTTAAGTCATTCTTGTTCTTTGCAGTGGCATTTGTTGCAGTGAAATCCTTTTATGAGGCTTGTGGGGAGAGTTGGGTTGAAATAGTTTCTCAGAGGGACACGTGACAGGCAGCAGCTCAAGGAAGGGATGGATTGGATATTAGGAAAATTCCTTCATGGAAAGGGTGGTCCAGCCTTGGGGATATAAAAACTCTGTGGATGTGGCACTGCTGGGGGAACAGTGGACTCAATGACCTCAGAGGGCTTTTCCAACCTTAATGTTTCTCTGATTCTAAGCATAAAAGTGAATTTTTTATCCCTTCGTGTGGCTGGAGTAGTGTGGCGTTCACCCAAGTCAATTTTGTACATGGAATATTTGGAATATTCTTTTTTTACTGTAGAAACCCTCCTACTGAAATGAAATTTAAAACACCTACAGGAGCTGAACTTCAGTTTCTCTTTCAAAAAATTGCTCTCATGGTCTGATGTTTATGGTCACCATATTCATATACCTTGAGGCAGCAACCTCCTCCTTGTCACTTAACACAACTTTAAAATGTTCATGCTGAAATTTCCCATGTGTGTAACAGTTTCTCTCTTTTCCTTGACTGAATCTGAAAATTTTGCATTTTTAGAGCAGGGAGAAAACTTCCAGTCCAGATCCAGGGATTAGTGATAAAATATTTTGGGGGGGAAAAAAAAAAAATCAGCTTTTATGTTGGTTTCAAATCCATCAGTCCCTTAAAAAAGCAGAAAGAGGGGATGCCCAGAGCAGCTGTGGCTGTCCCTGGATCTCTGGAAGTGTCCAACACTGGATGGATGGGGCTTGGATCAACCTGAGATGGTGGAAGTTGTCCCTGCTCGTGGCAGGGGATGAGCTTTAAGGTCCTTCCCACAAAAACATTTTGGGATTCTCATAGGATTCTGTTCCAAAGGACAGAGTTACCAACCCCGCTGTTCAGTGCTGATTTTGGGAGGCTCTGCTGTCTGGATTCCAATCTGTTGTGAACAGGCATCTCATCCACAATGTGCTGGAGTTGTAGGCCCAGTGCATGGAGCAACCAGGCGTGAAAAAAATTAAGATTGCTTATAAATGTTTGACTTTATTTTTAAAAACATTGCCCAGTAATTGCCTTCCTATCATTACCTTCTGCCTGTGTGAAAATAACATATGCCAGCATGAACCCCAGTGGCAATGGGGAAGGATTGAGTGGGAGAAAATGAGGTTATCTCTTGATCAGTATTTTATCAGCTCAATAATAATATTTTGATTAGGAGAAGCAGTGCACTGTCCCTCAAAGAGGCACAGGCTTCTTGTGATTTCTGTGTCACCAGAGTTGTTTGGGGAGGGTTGAAGCCCACATGGCTTAAAAACACCAAACCACTAAGACCAAAGGATCATCTTTTAACAGCTCTGTCATCTGCTTTAAATCCTTTTCATTTCTCCATCCTGAGTGCCTGGAAGGAAACTGGAGCTTTTCCCTAAGTGCTATTGCTGCCTCTGGCTTGCTCTGGACCCCTTTCATGTAGGAGAGGAGAACTTGTGAGTGGGGGCCTTGAGTTAAGGGATTATCAACACCCGAGGTCAGGGTGGTCTCAGGGCAGCAGGCACGGCTGCTCCTGTTCCCATTTGTCCTGGGCATGAGGTGGCTCCAGTTACAGAATCCCAGAAAAGCTTGGATGGGAAAGAACCTTAAAGACAATTCAGTTCCAATCCCCTGTCAAGGCCAGGAACACCTCCCACTGTCCCAGGGTGCTCCAACCCCATCCAACCTGGCCTTGGACACTTGCAGGGATCCAGGGGCAGCCACAGCTTCTCTGGGCAGCGTGTGCCAGGGCCTGCCCACCCTCCCAGGGAACAATTTCCTGCCCAATATCCCATCTAACCCTGCCCTTTAGCCGTGGGAAGTCATTCCCTGTGTCCTGTCACTCCAGGCCTCATCCAAAGTCGCTCTCCAGGTGAACACCCCAAGTTCTCCCACCCTGGCTCCAGAGCAGAGGGGCTCCAGCCCTTGGAGGATCTCTGTGGCCTCCTCTGGACCTGCTTTAACAGATCTGTGTCTTTCTTCTGTTGGGAGCCCAGAAAATGCCATTGATCAATGCCTTGGCACAGCCCTGCAATTCTTGGCATTGGGATCCCTCTGGAATTACTGAGCTCAGCCGAGGCTCCCTTCCCTCACGGGAAATGAGGAATAACCCAACTTCATCCCAGGAGTTCTGTAGAAGGTGCTCTCTTGTACCCCCCTGCCCTTCCCTGAGCACACTCCCCACACTCCCTGCCTGCTGCAGATCTCTCCCTTCTGGTGTTGAGAGCCTCTGTCTCCATCTCCCCATCCCGTGGCTCAGGAGAGCGGTACCCGATGGATCACGGCACGGTGCCACCAGCCTCAGCAAAGCCCCTCTCCCTCCTCCTGCTGCTTGGCACCGAGGATAAAAGGCAGCATCTCACAAAAAGGAAGGTCTCAAGGTGATGCTCTCTTTGTTGTAGGCGTCTGTACTCCCGACATCCTTCTCATCCTCGGAAATCTAAAGGCTCTGTGGCAGCGTTCAGCAAAGGACTGCGGTGCACGGGGCTTGTGGCAGTGTGCAGTTAATCACCAGGCTACATCCAAAGGAAAAGAGAAACCCTTTGCTCATAAAAAGGGCGGAAAAGGGATCAAGTTTTTACATAAATCAAGAGGTCTTTGCAGCAGCATAGTGCCATTGCTGGGAAAATTCATGGGGACCTCAATGATAAGGGGAACAGGAGTTCTGAGCACCATAGGGTTGTGTTTTAAAAACCCCACAGTTCGTGTCTTTTTTTGGATGTTAGAGAAAATTGTGTGGGCAGTAGTGGTAGAGTCTCTGCACTTGTATCAGGGAAGCTGCTGATGGGTTTCACCAAATATTTTCATGGTGAATTAAGATTGTGGAGGAGATAAATGATAGAGCTCTCCAAAACGCCTGGAGGTTCCTTGTGAAGGGTGGCAAACTGGATTTCTGGGCTTTGAGGGCTCAGAGTTATGGGGGAGTTACCAGAAAGGCAAAGAGATAAATCCAGGATTACTGCCAGGATGTTTGCTGATAGTAAATATACCCTGAGATGTGCAACAACCGCTGGAAAAACCGTGAGTGCCGGTGCAAATATCCACAAATTGGTTAAAAAAATCCCCAAACCCTCAGTGCTTAAAACAAGTTCTGCAGGGAGAAGAGGTGGAGATGCCAAAACTGGGAGGAGCTTTGACAGGCAGCGTTGAAAAGCCATTTTCCTGAGTGGGAGGCTGGAAGGATGGATCCCGTGGGTTGGAGTAACACGGGAACGCTGCCTTTCCTATTGCCCCCCGCATTCCCTTTTTTGCTGGGCCATATTTATTATTTCACATGGGTTATAACTTCCTCATCGGCGCACGGGGGTGTGGGAGGGGGAAGGAAATGACACTTGATTTCTTTGCAGGACTTTGGGAAGAGCTGCAGAGTAAAGGTTGGCTCTAAGAGCTCGGTAGAAATGCTGCGCTTCCGAGCGAATTCCTGCAGGTACATTGGGTGAAGTAACCTGAAACCTGGCATTTGGGGTGTGGCAGAGAAGATTGCAACCTGTCCAGTTTTGCCTTGTAACGTAACACACCGTAGAAAAGGGCCTGACTGGGGTTTTTTAACACTTTTTTGTCTTTTAGGCTTTTAATGGCTCGATGGTTTTAGGGCGCTCCCCAGCCGAAGGTGGCTGGGTTTTGTTTGCCTCCAGAGCTCTGTTTCCCTTCACACAGTCACAATTGGGCAGGAAATGGTTTCTTATCCAGCCAGCTTGGTTTTCTCAACAGCAAAAGTTCCCTGGGTCCTGTTGGGAAGCTCTCCAGAGCTGCTCACCCCTGCGTTTCTCCGTGCAATTCCTCCAGAGCAGCATCCAGCCCAAACTCACCTGGCTCTGCACAATGCTCCTTGGAGTTTTCCTACCTTTCACCTTAAAAAAAACCCCACCCAAGCAGCTTTGCGTGTTTCTTTTTATGTCATTGTACAAAATGGGGCTGTCACACCCACCGGTTTCCTTTTAGGTTTTACCCAGCTCTGGGCTCTGGGTGCTTTGAATAAAGGGATTTATGCCTGGACATGGCAGTGGCAGGCTTTTCTCCTGGCATGACCAGACTCTCAATGTGACATTCAGAGCTGTAAAACACTCCCTGACAATAGCTTGTGTTGTTCAAAGAGCAGCATAAATAATCGAGGGGTTTTTTTTTCCTTTTGTTTTTTTTGGGGGGGGGGATTTTTTTGTGAGAGGAATAACATCTCTCCAGGCTGGCTGGGGAGGCGAAGGGCAGGCCCTGTTGGAATGTGGAGGGGAAACTCAGGAAGGGGTGACATGGGAAAGGGGGGCTTGAGGTTGTTTTCTAGAAGGTTTTTAACATCATGGCGTTGGGCTATCTCTCCAAGAAGGCATTGGGGCCTCTGTTTTACACATGTTTTTACACAGAATAAAATAATTCCATGATGCAGGTTTCTGTGTGTTTGCAGGGACCTTCTGGCTCTGCACAACTCCCTGCCAGGAGGTGACAGCCGGGGGGGTCGGGCTCTGCTGCCAGAGAACAGGGACAGGAGGAGAGGGAACAGCTCAGGCTGGGCCAGGGGAGGTGTAGATTGGATATTTTTTCATGGAAAGGGTGTCCAGCCCTGGCACAGCTTCCCAGGGCACTGGTGGAATCCCCATCCCTGGAGGGATTGAAAAGCCATGTGGATGTGGCACTTGGGGACATGATTTAGTGGTGGCCTTGGCAGTGCTGGGGGAATGGTTGGATTCTGTAGTTTTGGAGGGCTTTTCCAACCTTTTTGATTCAGTGATTGTGCCCAGGGCTTTATCCATCTTGAAAACCCCCAGAGATGGAAATTGCCCAAGCTCTGGGCACCCAGCTTGACTGACCTCATGGTGGAGAAGCTTTTTCCTGCACCTTGAAGATCTCAATTCATCTTCTGCCCATCACCTCCTGTCCTCCCACCCTGTGAGAGCCAGGCTGTCCCTTCTCCTCAGCATCTTTGGAGATGCTGGAAAGCTGCTCAAAGTCCCCTTCCTCTCCTGGTGCTGGTAGCTAAATATGCCCAAAGAGAAAAAGAGACAAATATTTGTGCTTGTGCACCTATCACATACCTCAAATTAAAATTAGAAAATAAAATTTTTTGAAGATGTTACCAAAAAAAAGTGCATTAGCAATTCAATGACATTTCTTCGTGGTTCATTAGCCCATGTATCTGGTCACTTGCCTCTTCTGAAACTTGCATGGAAAAATATTTATTTTTTTATTTTGCTTCAGTCTTTACATTCCTTGTTGTCAGTACCTAAGAGGTGACGTGATCCCAGCATTATTTTGTCAATTAGGCATCTTTTTGGTGCTGTGACCTGAATACAGGGCAGAGAAACTGCTGACTTAATCCTCTTCAATACCATTTTTATCTTTTCTTATAATTCTTCTTTTAAAAAAAATCAAGAATTTCACCACCAAACCCACTTCTTTTTGTTGATTTCTCCAATACTGTGAAAATAAAGCACTGAATAAATGTATTTTGTACGGTGAACGTGTAGAGGGAAAAGCTTTTGTGCACCCCTTAGCCACACCCAGATCCCAACTTCATCTATTAAAATTTTATATTTGTAAAAAAACTTACTAAATATGCTTATTTTCTTTTAAAAAAAAATGTTTTTAAAATGAGCTTAATCTGGGGGAGAAAAAAACAACCCCATGCAGTAGTTATGGCCATGCCCAGAGTCTGCCCAGCACGTGCCGTGGGTATGAATGAGCGCCGGCAGTTTTGTCTCGGGGCTGGATTAGGCACAGTTGCTACTGGAAACTGCACAGCCCGGCTCAGGGAGGCTGTTCCTCTCCAAAACAGAGTCCCTGCCCACGACAGGGGGTTGGAACTGGAGGATCTTTGCGGTCCCTTCCGACCCAAAGCGTTCTGTGATGCTGTGAAAGCAGCACCGAGGTTGGGGAACTCGCTGGGGTGATGAGGACGTGCCCCATGCAGCATCACTAAATGTCACTTATTGGATTTTGACCTCCAACAGCATCCAGGAGAGGCTTTTCCTTCTGGGATTTGCTTTGAGCTGCAATGTTCTTCCCTTCATTTCTTTAAAAAAAGTCTCTTTTCCAGGATTCAAACCCCACAATGTCTGGGTTTTTGCACGGTTTGGGTTTCAGCCTCGCCGCTTGCATGGGCAGTTGTCAGTCCCAGAGCAGCGACAGCAGCTTGGTTTTGAGATGTAAAACAAAAGGTTTTGTGCAGCCTGGCTGGTTGTGTGCTGCTTTCTGTGTCAGAAGGGAAGCTGAGCCCTGTGTTCCTCCTGTGAGTCCTGTCAATCAGCAGTGCTTTCAGAATGAGTGTGTGGGATAAAGCTCCAAAATGTGCCTGTGTCAGCTCGGGAGCGCTGCCTGCACTGCTGGCTTTGGGCTGTGCAGAGCTGCCCACGTGCAGTCAGTTCTGCACTGTCATTTCTGCCTTTCTCTACATTACTCAGGAAATCTTTGTGGGTCCCTTCCAGCTCATGTCCCTTCCAGGACATTCTGTGGCTCTAATATGGGATCTCTGATCTGTAACAGAGCTCGGTAATTTTCTTACCCACAGCTCCTGGATCCTGTTCATTCTTTCTAGACTCAGCCTAATAAAGCCAGCTTTGAACTCAGCCTTGCTCTGTGGAGAAGGGTCAGGGTGGTGTGTCACCCCTTCCAGAATCACTGGGAGCTCCTCTCTGCACAGGGGATGTGGCATTTTAATATTTGAAGGAACTTAAAGAGGGAGAATGACTTTTGATACAGGCAGATAGCGATAGGACAAAGGGGGGGATGGTTTCAAAATAGGAGAGATTTAGATCAGATTTTAAATGGAAATTCTGTACTGTGAGGCCCTGGCACAGGCTGCCCAAAGAAGCTGTGGCTGTTCCATCCCTGGGAGTGTTCAAGGCCAGGTTGGATGAGGCTTGGAGCAAGCTGGGCTGGTGGAAGGTGTCCCTGCCCATGGCAGGGTATTGGAATGAGATGATCTTTCAGGTGCCTTCCACCCCAAACCATTCCATGATTCTCTAATGCCTTTTGCTGGAGGGAGATCTCCCCTCCCTGTGCTGACCTGCCCTTTGCAGGCTGAGAAAAGCACAGTCAGGTTTCATTTCACCCTGGCAGCATACTTTGGAACCAGGCTGGCAGAGCAGCAGACCTGAGAACAGAAAAGATGTCGAGGCAGTGGTGATTACTGGCAGCGTTAGAGCAGCACGGGGAATGCAAGGATGCAGAAATAATAAGAATCCTATTGGGTTGGGTTGTTTGGAACACAAAAAGCTACTTCTTTTTAGGGTTTTTTTCAGATATTTGCTTATATTTTTGTCATTGACTGCTGTGCTCGAGTGAAACCCTCCTGCCCTTGCCCTGGGAGGTGCTGCTGCTGTCAGTAACTCTCAAGACAGCTTTGCCACCAGGACCAGCCTGTCCTCCTCTGTTGGCAGAGAAATCCTCAGCCCTCGCAGAGCAATGACCTCCAGTTTATACTTATATACCTGGAATTCTCCCTGGAGCTGTGTTGTGCAACAGGGAGCGTGATTCCACATGTGTTTTATGTAAGCCAGAGAGGATTTTGGGTGTTGTGTTGGAGAATCAAAGCCCTGTTTGGGGGAACCTGCAGTCTGACTATCCAGTTGGACAAGCTCAACTTTCCCTGCAATTTAAATAGGCTCTGCCAGAATGTTAATTGTGCCAGGCTCCAGAATTACCTTTTAACTCCTTAGGAGCATGTAGTGTTTCCAAGCCACCCTCACTCTCCTGTTTAAATGGAAAACAACAGCTTTGGGTGTCTGTGCCCATCACCCACTTATTCCCCTGGAAAGATTTATGGCTGCAGTGTCTTTTGGGAAAATCCAGGACATTTCTGCACAGCTCAGGAAGGTCCTTTTCTCCCCATCTTCTTGCCCATTGTGTGGAAGTGAGGATCTCTCTCAGAGCACAGTTTTTACCTTTATTCATCCCAGGAATTCCTCCTCTTTGAGGCCGACTATTTGATACCCATAATGTCTTGGCACTTCAATTCTGTTTACTTGTTCTCAGTTTATGGCCCTTTCCTAACTAAATTCAACAAGAATAAACATCCAGAGAGAGAAATTCCAGTTTATTGTGAATATCAACAATACTGGAGAAACAGCTGTTCAGATCAGGGGAAAACTCACTCAAAATTCACAATCTCATTTATTAGAAGGCAAAAAAGATCTTCAGGTGTCAGAGACAGAGAAGGGATGATCTCCAGTTTTGTTTGTTGTGGTGTTGTGGGAACACAGGTGCTCTTAGTCCCAGCTGGAGCTGTGGTAAAACCTGTCCCCTGGAAATGCTGGAAGCTTTGCTGTTGATTTACATGGACCCTGCCTGCTCACAGATTGTTATTATTTTACCATCTGTAAAAGTTTCTGCAGCAAAACCTCCCTTTGAATAGAGAAGGTTTAGGATAGTAAAGAAAACAGGCATAAATTAGGGCAAAAACCATTTGGGTTTGTTCTTGCTGCAGGGCAATAGTGGGAAAAGAAAAAGAAAATTAACCTCCTTTTTCCCAGGATATTGCCTTACCTGGAGCGTGTACCTTCCCTAAGAGGCAGCAGATGGATTTCTTTGTTTTTGTTCAGGATTGTGAAGCATCCAGGATTTTTGGAGGAGCAGCTGTGTACCTCAAGAGTTAGATTTAGATGTCTCCTTGTAGCCTGGCATATTCCAGCTGCTGCCCCTGGTGTGGTGGACCTGTCACACTCAGGATCCTCTGATGCCATCCTGGACTCTGTGGCAGCTGGGATGGTCTTTAAAAGTCCCTTCCAACCCAAACCATTCTGTGATCCCATGTTGTTGGAGGTCTGAGTATTTGGCACCTTCACTGTAAATTATATTCTTAAAATTTAGATAATTAGTCATCTCAGACAAGTCCTGGTAGCTGAGGTAGGACAGAATATCTGTGTGAGAAGACAGAGTCCTGGATGGACACGTGGCTTTCACTTGAGGGAAGGACCTAAAGAAATTTGAACCAGAAATGTGTGGGTTTAAATTTAATTTTAAAAAAAACCAAACAAACCCAGCTTTTTTAAGGAGCATTTTGTATTTTAAACAAAGAATGTAGAGCTATGGGCAGACTTCCAGAGAAGCAAAAAACTTATTTTATTGTTGGAGTAAGGTCTTTACTGGTGAAACAAAAGTGAAACCCTCGAAGGGACCCGAGACCTGTGGTCGCCTGAGGAGCCTGCAGGAGATCACCGTGGTGGATTAAAGGGAAGCTCCACAGCTGCACACAACACCTGCCACCAGAGCTCAGTCAGAGCTTCTCCATCCATCAGGAGGTCTCATCTGTAGCTCCTGGCTCCACTTTCCGTCTCCAGTGCGTCCCAAGATTACAGAATTCCCGTGGTAGAACTCCCCCTGCGGAGTTGGAAGGATGAGTGTGATGAGTCCTGAAGGTTTGGTCCTGCTGTCCACTGATCCCCCCCCCAAGAGAAACATCAAAACCTGTGGCAGGAAAAAAATCAAGTCCTGGATCTTTTGCTGGTTTTGGGAATCTGGGTGGAGTAGACCCAGGAGGTGACTCCTCCAGGGCTGCATCTCCAGAACTTTGCCCTGTAACAGCTTGTAACAGCACCCTTAATGCTTCCAGACCTGATGCACATGAGAGTTTGTGCCACAATTCTCCTGATCCTTATGTCTGCCGAGTCCCCACAGGCTTCAGTGGTGTTTGTGGGGCAGGGGGATTGTCTAAACTCTGAATTTCATCCAGCCTAAAAGCTACAACAGAGCCAACATTATTGTTTGGTGCAAAGTGCTGGGCAATCCACAGCAGAGAGCAGCCTGGTTCTGCAGCGTGTCCAGAGTTACCACAGGGACACCCCTGTCGTGAGTGGGGGTTGTTTAGGTTTAGATTGTCAGGTTTAGGTTGGTTGTTAGGGAAAAGTTCTTCACAGAAGAGGTTGTCCAGCCCTGGCACAGCTGCCCAGGGCCATGGTGGAGTCCCCATCCCTGGAGGGATTGAAAAGCCGTGGGGATGTGGCACTTGAGGACATGTGTGGCCTTGCAGTGCTGGGAGAATGGTTGAATTTGATGTTCTTAGAGGCCTTTTCCAACCTAAAAAATTCTGATTTTATAAAATTGAGTGGATTCATTTACAAACTTTACTTTGGCAGCGAATTTAGAGCCTGATGGTCAGGCCTGGAGATAAAGCCCTCCATGAACACACTGAAGTGGTGCAGTGACAGTGGCAGAAGTGAAACCCATTTTTCTCTGGTCTCTGCTGCTCTGGCTTTTTTTTTTTCTTTCTTTCTTTTTCCCTTCCTCTCATGTTTAGCTTTGTTAAAAGCCTTACTCTGCACTATCATCATCTGCTGAGGGTTTGTTTGAGGCTCAGCTGGAGCAGACTGGGGTTGAGGTGCCACAGGGGTGTGTAGGTGTGTAACGGGGTGTCCTGATCAGCACTGATAACAGATCTGGAGATGAAGATACCTGGCCCTCAGAAAGGGGCCACCAAAAAGGGCTCTGAGGAACCCAGCAGTCAATGACAGGCAGAAAGGAGCTGCTGCTTTTTTCAGCTGCTGTAACTCTGATCTTGTGTCCTGAAGGAGAGAGGCACAATATCCTGGCTACAGCAATGTTGTATTTATATCCACAGCTCAGAAATGCATCCGTGGGAGGAATGGAGAATATCCTGTTGCTGTCCAGTGCTATAACTTGGTGGAGCTTGATCCTTGGGTTGCTTCCTGAATGGTCACTCCCTGTCCCTGTCCCTGTCCCTGTCCTATCTCTGTCCCAACTCCTTCACACACAGAAATCCCAGCCAAAACCATCTCTTGACTCCTGCATCATGTGGATCTGCCTAAAAACCAGACTCTGCTTGCCTTCAAGTGGATAAATCTCTGCCTGGGGCTTGGCAGGCTGTGGGCTGGGATCTGGTGGAATGAGGAGCAGGAAAACCCAAGTGAAACCTCTCGCAGCAGGAACAAGGATGTTTCCATCGCAGTGATTTGCACTGGTGGGCAGAGCAGGGAGTGGCAATAGAGGTGGGATGTGGGTTGGTCAGACATGGAAGTTGTTGGATTTGACATTTGGCAAGCAAAAAGCATGTTGGGATATGGGATTTATTTCCCAAAACTTTTAGGGAAGCACAAATCAGAATCCTGGAATGGTTTGGGTTGGAAGGACCTTGAAGACCATCTCATTCCAACCCCCTGCCATTTGCAGGGACACCTTCCACTCTCCCAGACTGCTCCAACTCCTGTCCAACCAGACCTTGGACACTTGCAGGGATCCAGGGGCAGCCACAGCTTCTCTGGGCACTCCCAAAATGTACAGATACAGCACAGCCTCTTGCAAGCTCTTGGTGTGTGTCCCACCTGCTCTGTTCATGGAGAGGGTCAGATTAAGACACCTTCCCAAATATGAAACCAGCCCTGGGCCATCAGCAGAAGTTGCCCTTGAAGTATTTTGTGAGGTTCTGCCCCACCTCTGCCCCGTGGCCACTCCTGTCCCCAGTGCACTGCTCAAAACCTCGTGTCCCTCGTGTCCATCCCCTTTCCCAGCTGCTCCCAGCAAACCTGGGCTGTGCAGAGGACAACTGCTCGTGCAGGTGGGTTTTTTCCCCCCTTCATAAGTTTGTTTATTCATTAAGGAAGTCAAAAGAGGAAGAGGAATAGAAAGGTTGCAAATATTTTGCTTAGAGATGAGACCTCAGTGACTGGGCTGCATGTTGCCTTGTGTGGGATATGTTGGGCAGCTCCAGTGTCCCCAGTGAGAGCTCAGGAAGACCAAGGTGCCCTCCCGAGGTGTGCTCAGGTAAGGTCACAGCTTGTTTGTGTATCTGCTGACATCCATATGGCCCAGAGTTCCTATGGAAACAGGCTGGGAGAGCTGGGGTTGTTCAGCCCCGAGAAGTGAAGGCTCAGGGGAGATCTTCCAGCACCTTCCAGGGCCTAAAGGGGCTCCAGGAGAGCTGGAGAGGGACCTTGGGCAAGGGCCTGGAGTGACAGGACAGGGGGAATGATCTTTACACTGACAGAGAGTAGGTTTAGACTGGACACTGGGGAAAAGTGCTTTACTCTGAGGGTGCTGAGGCCTTGGCACAGGTTGCCCAGAGAAGCTGTGGCTGCCCCATCCCTGGAAGTGTCCAAGGCCAGGCTGGGCAGGGCTTGGAGCAACTTGGAACTGGATGATCTTTAAGGTCCCTTCCAACCCAAGCCATTCTATGATTTTGTAGGTCAGTGTTTGACTGTCAGTGAATGCCTCTCATGTACAATTGTGCATGGACTGGCTTCCTAGAATGCAGCTCTTAGAGCCACCTCTGCATCCCGGGATTTCTTTTCTTCCCAGCTGTATCACATTAATCTGTAAAGGATGCCTCTTTTCAAACAGCTTTGCCCTGTCTCTTTGCACATTCCAATCTAAAAACCAGCAAGGTCTCAACTTTACAGACACCAGGAGATGTGGAATGCTCCTGCTCCAGGATCCCATCCACGGGAGCAGGCCTGGACTGTAGCTTGGAAAACACCAGGGAATGGTTTCTCCGTACACAGAGAGGGCGAGGAAAGGAAAGCAGAGAGGTTTGCCAAGGGAAATGGTCCTGTTACACACAGAGTGTTTTCTTTGGGTGTTTGTTTCCCACCCCTCGCCCGGGATGCGGAGCTGCCTTTGGGAGCCTGAGCCCGCCGGGTTTATCTCGGGGTGTGCCCTCGCTGCAGCTCTTATCAGGTGTGTCCTGGTGAGCAAAAGCATTCAAACAAAAGCCTTTCACCTCCATTTGTGCACAGTTCCTGCGCTTGGCCAGGGGCTGGTCCACGATTCTGCAAGAGAACTGATGGGGTTTTTTTGTCTTTAATACATTTTTTGGGGATGGGAATCCTAGGGTGGATTGGTACACAATGCATGAGGTTAGAAACACCAGTGAGGCTATATGGAATGGCCAGGACCAAAATTAATTAGATTAGAATTACAGAATATTAAAATTATAGAATCATTAAGGTTGGAAAAGACTTTTAAGATCAGCTCTGGAAGGAGTTGTGATGGTTTAGAAGCGTAGGAAAGCTTTTCCTCCTGAAAACCGCTAGCTTGTTCAGCTGTCAGGAGAGAGCAGGATGCTTTCCTTGCTCTCAGCTGCTTCTTTAGCTCTGACAGGCTGTTTGCTGGGATGAAAGGAGAGACATCAACAGGCAAAACTGTGAGAGCTGCCTGCGTTTGTTGCTGTCACACCTGCGTGGTGGCACTGCCAGCACGGCAAACAGGCAGGTAGAGTAAATAATGCTGGATTTTTTATTTATTTTTTTTTTCTAGTTCTTTTCTGCAAGAAAGGAGATAACGACTGGATGCTGTCCCATTTTCAGCCTAGGAATTGTTTGCCAGACTTGAATTACAGGAATTGCTGTGGTGAGGCAGAGCAGCTCCATTAACTGGGAGCTGGCAGGGGCTGGGGGAGGCTTCGCACGCCGGGGCCCCGCGTTGTGCTCCCGTCAGGAACGATTAAAGGAGCTGTTTGTGATGGAAACAAAACCAAATTGGGCTGATGCTTTAAGGGGAAATAAAACAGGGAAGAATAACTTTATTGAGCTTGTTTATTAAATCTTGCTGTGTTCCCTTCTGAGCAGCACAAACTGTTGGAGCTGCTGGTGCAGCCAGCTCGTGTTTTTTCTTTCCCTTTCTTTGAGATGATTTGGTGTGGAGAGACTTTGGACAAAACCTTTTCATATCCCTTTGGCTTAGTCACAATCCTGAACTGATCTGCTGGTGACAGACTAAAGCTAATTATCACCAAAGAGTGCAGAGAAGAGGTTTTAAAGCTGTTGTTTTGGTAAGATGCTGGGTGTTCAGAGAGGCTTGGGAATTACTGGGTGTTAAGATGCTGATGTTGGCTCATGCCAGTATCCATATTCCATCACAGGGAGGGAGAGATTAGTTTGCTTTCGCTGCTAAACTACTTAGAGAAGGTTCTGCTTCAAGATGGGGGGGAAAAGCCACCATCCAGCCACTCATACTCAAGGGGAGCAGCAGAAGAGCAGAAGGAAGCTGGCTGCAGATTTTTACCCTTTGTATTTCACTAATTCCTTTGGCTCTGCAGCTGAAACTGCTCCTGCTGGTTGTGGAGCATCTCCCAGTTCCCATGTGCCCCTGTCCTTTTTAATGTTTCACCCTTCCACCTTCATTGAAGACATTCAGTTCCACCCCCTGCCACGGGCAGGGACACCTTCCACCATCCCAGGCTGCTCCAAGCCCTGTCCAACCTGGCCTTGGACACTTGCAGGGATCCAGGGGCAGCCACAGCTTCTCTGGCCAACTTGTTGCAGGTTGGCCCTGGGCTGTTTTGGTGTTTCACAGCCTCCTGCTCTGAGCAGTGATGATTTTCTGGTGCTGTACAGAGCGTATTGTGTTTGCTCTCACCTGTGGCGCAGTGAGTGTTACCAGATGGTTTGCTCAAAGTTGATTTTTTTTTTAACACTTGTAGTAGTAGTAGTAGTAGCTCAGTGCTTGCTGCTCTTCTCCTGTATGTTTTTTAGCCAGGCAAAGTGCCAGCATGTCTGTTGGAGAAAAATACTCCTGGCTGGATCCTGGAGAATAAACCCAGCTCGAATTCCCTCTGAAGGGAGAGAACTCAAGTCCCACAGGGAGGATTTTTCATCATAATGGTCCCATTTGGTAAATTCCAGTTTTGGAAGGAAACCTGGGCGACTTTGGGAGCATCCCCTGGTATCCATAAGGAGGAGGGAGAGGTGGTGCAACACCAACCCCTGGAGCTGGAGCTGAGCATCACCAACCCCAGCAGAGCTGTTCTCTGGACAGAGACACCAACCACAGCCCTGCAGGCTGCAGGAGACCTTTGAGATAGCTAAAGAAATCCATGTTTTGGTAAAAACCCCTGAAGGTCTTAATAAAAATCCCTTGATAGTTACCTACCCCTGTCAGACCTACCTGTGTATGGTGCTTTAATG
Source organism: Parus major (assembly GCF_001522545.3). Taxonomy (NCBI): domain Eukaryota; kingdom Metazoa; phylum Chordata; class Aves; order Passeriformes; family Paridae; genus Parus; species Parus major. The sequence goes on from NC_031771.1 coordinate 66,167,719, forward strand.
ATTTAACCAAGTCTCTGCTGTGATTCTTGGGGGGTCCTGTGCAGGGCTCAGAGTTGGACTTTGATCCTTTTGGGTCCCACCCCAGCTCTGGATATTCTACAATTCCAGAAGGAGAAGCAGTCACTTTGCAGTTTATTTGCTTGCTCATTCAATTGGAAAGATTTAGAGTTGTTTTTGTTTTCTTTTAGGATGGGGATCATCAGGTTACTCTTATGAAACCTCCCTGATCCCAGCAACCATTCCTACCTCTGTTGCAATTCAGGTGGAATTGGAAGAGGTACAGTGGAGTGGCTCTGGTTTTTGTGGGGATGACTTGTTTCTTCACATAAATTTGATAAAGCAAAGTGCCAGGGCTTTGGGTCTCCTGCTCTTTGTTTGTTTTACACACAGCTCAGGGGGTATTTTCCCCCTGAGTTAGTGCAGCCTCTCCCAGCAGCCACCTCTAACTCGACCTGTTTCGTGCATCAGGGGGAGCTTAGGATGTGATATTTAGGACCCAGAGAACAGAAAGCAGCATTCCAGAGGAAGCAGATCACACCAGCTCTCCTCACCCCTTCTCCTCAGTTATTTAGGTTTGTTTTGGGTCGCTGTGGGGCTTTGCCTGCCCCAGTGGGATCCCCAAGGAGCTCCAGCCTTTTTGGAGGCAGCAGCTCCCTCGCAGCGCTGTCCCAGAGGACTGTGGCAGATTGCAAACACTCTCAGCACAATCATACCAGCCCAATTAGCATAATGATGCTGCCTAATTTATGCACAAATTGCCCTAATTTATGTGTGTCTATACATATGATTAAACCAAGCACAGGTGGAGCAGGGTTTGGTCTCACCCAGCCAATGAAACACAAAGCTGCATCCATCCCAAAATGTGTGAAAGGTCCAAAATTCTTTTTTTCTGTTACTAAAATAGGGAGCTTTGTGTTGTTTTGCTCTGGCAGCATGAATGGGGTACAGGGCAGGGCTAAACTCGTGGCAGGAGGTAAGAGAATAAAGGATTCCTGGGCTGAGATTTGCATGGATTAAAGGCAGCTTTAATTTGCCTTGATACACTTGGGTTTCAGGTGGATTAGCAGCCAGTGGGATTTGGGGCTGTCTAGCCAACTAATACCTGCCATCCTTTTATTTTAATAATTTTAATGAGGGATGGAGGGCTCCTGGAACTGTGGGCCACCTTTGCCAACCCTTGATCTTGAGCATTTTCGTGTGTAACATTTTATACCATTATTATTCCCGATTAACAAAACTGCTGTCATAATCTGAATTCCCAGAGCACTTTTTCATCAGGGTTCTTCCAGAAATACCCTCTTAAATTGTAACCTTGTGCTCCTAATTTTAATAAAAGAAATAGGTGGATTTTTCCCACAGAATCACAAACTGGTTTGGGTTAGAAGGGACCTTAAAGATCATCTTTCTCCAGCTTAATCTCACATGGTCTCCCTCATCTGTGAAATTCTCTGATTTTCCTGCACTTAGCACCATCCAAAGCTGAGTTTGGAATCTTTCAGCCTTGTGAATGAAGGAATAAATTGACCATGAAAATATTGACAGCACATTTGCTCATGCCAACTTCCTGACTCTGGTCCCATAAAATTTATTGCTCTGTTTAAATGCACCGAGCTAACCATTACTCCCATCCTAAATCCAAAACACTGTACCAGCTACTGGGGAGAAAATTAACTCTTTCCCAAGAATTAACTCTCTCCCAACCAAAAGCAGGACAAGTTGGTCACAGCACCAAGCCTGTCTGAGTTTGAGAAGTTTTTGGACAACGCTCTCCAGCACAGTGTGGGATCCTTGGGCTGTTCTGCACAGGGGCAGGAGTTGGACTCAATGATTCTGATGGGTCCTTCCTGCTCAGGATATTCCATGATTTTAACCATCCTGGAAGACACTTGATGCTGAGTCCAATGACTGTAATTAATTAATTCAGTAACTGGAATCTCTTTCTGAAGCAACTTTGTGTAACAGCATTGTCAGAAATACCTGGATCAGGTCAGTGTTAGATTTCCCAATGCTGCCAAGCTTAGAAAACTGAATTTTCATGGTAGAGAATGGAAGTTCCTTCCTGTATCCAGCATGTTTTCCTTACCATTGGTGTGCTGTAACAGCAGGTTAAATTGCTGTCATCCAATAGATACAAATGGTGTACAAATAATAAATGTGAATTATTATGGTATTCCTGAGGTTGCAGGGATGGTTTTCCACTCTCAGCTGATGGCACCAGCTGCTGCAGATGCAGCTTTTTGGGAGGATTATGTGGAAGGAGGATTACACTGCTGGCACATTGGGGCACAGTGGGGTTGGGAAGAGGCAGAGGAGTGGGAAGGATTGTGTGGGGCTGCAGGAGCCCAATGTGGGACGCTCTCAGCTCCGTGCCACGCTTGCTCCTTGGCAGTGTCACTTCCTCTCTGCACAGAAACTGATTGCTGAGGCCAGTCAGTGATTTCTAAGAATGGGTGTGGATGTGTAGAGCATGAGATGTTTCTGCTCTGACATACTCAAGTGCTCCATACCTGTCACAAGGAATGAGGGAGTTGCTGCATCCCAAATTCCCCTCTGCTCCTGCTGCTGAGCTGTTTTTGCAGCCATCTGAAGGCACAGTCAGCTCTACACCCCATTCACACACCTGCCCTTGACATTTATGAGCTCTCTGGTGCTCCTTCTCCCTTTGCATTTGCTGGTTCTCGTTACCTCTCACTGTATTCTCCTCTTTCAGGAGATGTTGTCCTTGTTTTGTCAGGAGCTGCAGGAGCCTCGCTCCAAGCTTTGATAAAACTCAGCTTCATCACCAATTCCCTTTGAACTCTCACATGGTGGTGGTGGCAGCAGGGGAGCTGGAGAAGAGGAGGCTTTGGGGAGACCTTCCAGCACCTAGAGAGGTTCAGACAGAGCTGGAGAGGGACCCTGGACAAGAGCATGGAGTGATGGGATAAGGGGGAATGAGTGTAAGCTGTAGGAGAATATATTTAGATGGGATATTAGGAAGAAATTCTTGGCTGTGGCACAGGTTACCAGTTGTCATCTAATATAAGTTAATGTTATACAGATCAGTCCTGGAAAATTTTTATAAAGTTGATCTTCTGTTTTCATTTTTGGAGAAGAGTTCTTAAAACTCTATCTCTAATAAAAAATAACTAAAAAAGAAACAAAACCAAAATTAAACTAATTAAATTACCTTAAATATTTCCAAAATACATTAAAAAAATTAAAATTAACCCTATAATTATCTGAATATCACTACTTGCTATATTATTTCTTAAATATAAAACCAAAACAATATCATAATTTAAACATTAAATTATATTAAAATATAAAATGAAAGGGCAATTCCTCATAATAACTAGCCAGCAGGTTCCATGCAATTGTTGAGGTTATGTTTCCATTCATATTTGGTTACCTCTCTGGTTACCCAGAGAGATTGTGCACTTCCCATCCCTGGAAATGTCCAAGGCCAGGTTGGACAGGTTTGGAGCAACCTGGGGTAGTCCAAGACAGGGACACTGAGCTTCATCATCTCCAGAGGTCCCTTCCACAATCCTGTGATTTTCCTGCACTTGGCACCATCCAAAGCTGAGTTTGGAATCTGCCAGCCTTGTGAATGAAGGAATAAATTGACCATGAGAATATTGACAGCACATTTACTCATGCCAACTTCCTGACTCTGTTCCCACAAAATGTATGGCTTTGTTTAAATGCAGGGAGCTAACCCAAGGATGGCAGGGAGGAGAGGACAGGCTGAAGGCTGGACTGGATTCTTGTAGCCCTCAGACCCCTCTGATTCCTGGGAAACGCTGGATTGTAAGGAAGAAAACACAATTTTGTGTTTGTGTGGGAATAGCAGCGAGTCTGGCACATCTGGGGTCACTCACTCAGAGCCAGAGACAAGAGAAAGCAGATGCCTCAGCTCTTCTCCAGTTCCCTCAAAAAAGGAGTATCAGGAAAATAACCCAGCTCTCCTCCTCCCTGGCAGATCCAATGTCTTTTAATCTGCTCTGTCTCACAGCTTCTCTTAGAGTGGAAGTTGCTGGTGGTCTGCTGGGGTTAAGGAGCAGTTCTGGCAGACTTCAGAGCAGATGTGATCTCCAGGTCTTGTTGCTTTGAAGCTCCCAGTTCTATCACACTCAGCTAAATCAGGTTTTTTCTCCTCCGTGGAGGTAGAAAATCAGCCCCTGCGCCCATCTGATTGCAGTGCTGAGACTTGTCTAATTGAACAAGTGCTCGAGTCAACACTTGAGCAGGATGAAAAACAATGAGGAGATCACCCAGGGATTATGTCTGAGCTCCACAGCTCCTGGCACCGATGGAACAGATGGCTGGGTCGCATCCTGCCCAAGGCTGGGCAGGAAAGATGTCAGTAGGAAAAAAAAAAAATAAAAAAAATTGGTTTAAATGTATTAAACTTAAAATCTAGAAGTGCCTCAGGTCTCTAATTCTGTGTTTCATAGCTGCAACCCAGAAGATGGGATTAGCTGGGGGTTGGCTCTGCAGGCTCCTGCAAGGAGCTCTGCTGCTGCCTCAGAGCTGAGGTGGGTAAAAGATATTTTGGGGAAGGGGAACTGAGATGCAGGGAGTGGAGTCATGTAAAAGTGGGGAACAGCCAGGAGCAGTGTGGCCATGGCAAGTGAACTGTGAGCCCCTGTGGTGTGCCTGTGCTGGTGGAGCCAGGAATCCAAACCCAAGAGCTGCTGGGGAGATGGTTTGTGCAAGAGTGTGAGAACATCACAAACATCCCTGCAGGTCTGCAGCCTCCAGCCTGTTCCTTACAGGATCACACTGGATCCTACAGACAGAATCTGTATTCAGAGAGCTTTGGGCTTGAGGAAGTTGCTGGTGCTGTCCCACAGGTACGTGGCCACCAGAAATCCTGGTGACCTCCATGTGGCTTTCTGTCCCCTTCCCTTGGGGTGGGAGTAAATGAACACACAAAAAAACTGCTTTTCCCAGTGCTCAAACTACTTCTGTCGGGGGAAATACACCCTCAGAAGAGCCCAAAGTGATTGTGGTGCCCTCACTACAATAGAAATTATCTATTTCCTCTAGCTCTGGACCCTCCTAAGCTTTATTTGCTTTTACCCAAACAGCAGTGCATGTATCAGGCCAAGCTGGGAATATCAGAGTCCCTTCATCTGTAACATCTGCTGCTTCTGCCCTGTAATTCCCTCCTGCCACCTCTTCCCAAAAGTACTTTTAACCCTGGAAATTCCCAGTTTTGCTTTCTGTATTTAAAAGTTATTTTCATGTTTTCGAGTGTGTCTGTAGCTTGAGCAATAATGAAAAACTGCATTTTGCATCTGGTAAAATGAAGTGGAATTGGCAGGCTGGCAGCAGTAAAAATGTTGTTTCACTAAGATGTTGCTGTATTTTAACTCTCTGGCTCTAAAAGCTTTGTTTGTTTGTTTGTTTCCAGGGGGCAGCACTGGAAGAACCTTTATGGGCTCCTAATGACATGCAGGTGGACAATTGACCGATGATAATTAAGGTAGGAAGAGGTGCTGTTAATTTGGGCATAAAATAAATGAAATAAAATCGTCCTGGCCAGTGGCCCTGATGGTCATGGCTCTATTTTGGGTTTCAGCACACAGTGATGGCACTATGGCCAAGCAATAACTTGTGCTAAAGTGTCCCTTTAAACACAGAGGGAAGGGAAATCTTATTTAAGAACTACCTGGGAACGTAACTAAGTGGAAAAAAATCTGACTTCCTCCCCCAAAGGATAATAAGGTCTCTGTTGGTGTGGAGTTGGAAGGGACATGACTCTTATTTGAGAGCATTCAGCACAGGGATTTTTTTGTTCTGCTGAAACCCAGTGGTTGGGTTGGAATTCAGGTTCTAACTTGCCATCTCAAAAAAAAAAAAAAAAGAAGAAAAAAAGAAAAAAAACTCAAACTAAAAATACATTTTATTCATTTATTTTCATCGTCTTGAGCTTCTGTGGAAAGCTGGTCTATCTCCAAATGTGGCAAGAAAGTGCTCAATTCTTGATTGATGAAACAGAGGAAAATCCCTGATTTAAAAGCAGTAAACTGTTGTACAAACTTGGAGAAGAAAACACAAATGTGAGCAGATTTAAATGGATTTATAAGTAGTTTTCGTGCTGCTTTAATATCTGGGTTCTTTCCTTGCTGGGTTGGTTGTGCCTGGAGGCACCATCAGAAGGGTGAAATGGTCACTGCTGGTCTCTTCCTGAAGCAAAGATGGTCTTCACCCCTTTAGGAGTCACCACAGAGACTCCCAAATATCTTCTGTAACAGAGGCTTTGCTTCCTCTCACCATTTGGGTTTTCACTTCTGATTAATGGCTTCACTTAATGGCTCTTCATTTTTGGTGTCGGCAGAGCGTTGTTGGAAGGAGAGGGGGGAAATTCAAGCTGCAACAAGAGCAAATTCTTTGAACACTGGGTTTACCATTCTCCAGTGTATTCCTACTTTTTGTTTGGCTTGTGATAAGATGCACTGCTGTGGAATTTGCTTGGAGCAGGGATTTGCATGAATTATTGTTTCTTGCAACGCGCGCATCTGTGCGAGCCCTCTCCGCCGTACCCCAGCACCCCTTTGGAGAAGGGTTTGTGTGCCAGGGTGCAGCGGTCAGCAAAAGCCAAGTGCTTGGGGGAAGGAAGGCTGCAGTGATAAAAACAAAGTGCTGAAATAAGGGGAAAACTCCTTCAGGGCTGTGTGACAGCACCGGGATTTGTGTGTTTATCCTGTGCGCTGACTTCTCGTCCCAGCGCGATTTTGTAAAAGCAACGTCCTCCTGTTAGGGAAAACTCAGAGTTCTGCTTGGCCTCTTGCAGAGTTCACTTTTATATTTAGGGGGTGGAATGGCATCAGTCACAGCTGCTGATTGACACAGTGTGGCCCAAAATTATGTACAAGATGGGAGTAAACAGTCATTGGGGATGGTCTCTTCATTCTGCACTTGGAGCTTTTCATTTGAAGGGTTTTTCCCCCTTCTCCTAGAAACATCTTTCTGTAAATCACTAATTAAGCAAATGAGCTACAGTGACATCAGTCTGTCTCCAAAAAGAGCTGGTGTGTTGGAGAAACCTTCAAGCTGCAGACTCAAATTATCCAATATTTAAAATTATGGTGTTTCATAGGAATAGAAAGAGCGAGGAAAGAATTACTGGAATTTTTGGGTGACTTCAGGTTTCATGTAGAAAATCAAGTTTTTTGTTTCATTCTAAATTCTACATTGATGCTAAATCTGGTGTCCTCACTAAACTTGACTAAATCTGATAGCATTAAAAAATTTGCTTCTGATTTTCTTACTTCCTTTTTGTAGAGAGCAGAAAAGCTGAGATGTTCATCTACAATACTTTGTGTCATGTATTTCTTTTCCGAAAAACTGTCTTTGATAAGGAAAACTGGGAGAACTTCTGCCCCCCAGAGCATCAGGGGCAGGTGTTGGGGGTAGAACAGGTGGAGCATCGGTGCTCCCACCATTTGTGAGGTCCTGGGTTGGGAAGAGCAGCCAGAGCAAGGTGCTCAGTGTGATGGAGAGGTGGAGTTGTGCCGAGCTGTATCTGAGTGTGCAAAGCACTGCCAGAGCTGCTCAGGAGGGCAGAGGCCATCGGGGCGTGGAGAGGACAGTCCCATGACACCACTGCCACATTTCTGAGAGGGGAACACTAAAACCACAGCTCTTCTTTCAACAAAGCCCATCCAAAGCTTTCCACGAGCTCTGCACCATCCATATCCTCCTCCAGCTGTGTTGGCAGCAGTTTTTGGGAGGTGGGAGCCACGCTGACGTGCCCTGTGGATTTGCAGAAGAGCTCGACACGTGTGGTTTCCTCCACCGGTTCCAGCAGCGCCCGTCACCGAGCTGTTGTTTTCGGTGCTAGCCACAATAACTGAAATGTCTTTCCTGCGAGATAAGTGAGTAATTGTGGTTGGCTCCTTCCTCTGGTGTTTGTTCTCGCAGTAACTTGAAGCTTCATTTATCATCAGGGTGCTGCTGCTGCTCCCCTCCGGGGGTACCCGCCAGCACCGGCTGGTCACGGTGCCACGGCCTCTCCCTCAAGGATTGCTCCTCAGAAAAGTGTCACAGCTTCATCTTCTCCCCAAGCACATGCAGTTGTGACCAAACTTCATGAGATGGAGTTCAGGAGGTGGTAGGTCAGGACTCATCCCAGCCCTGCACTTCTTCATCCTGGTGGATTCTGCTTTGATTGGCCAAGGCATAAAGTGATTTTTCCCTGACTCAGATTTGCAGTGTCAGTCAAAGTCACCACCAACTGCAGTGCTTCTGAAGCCTTTAAAGCTTGCTCTCCCGTTTTGGGATGTGCAGGCTGATCCTTGGAGTACGTTTTGGAAACACAGAGTTTGCCCAGAGACCAGAAATCACAAGCGAGTGGTGCTCCTAAATCCCACTGGCACTTCTCCCCACCTCTTTCCTGTGAAGCTTCAAACTTCTGCATGAAATTTGATACCACTGAGGTGAGCTGACCTGGCCTGCTGCATCCTAAAAAATACCCTGGGATTCGCAGGGACTCTGCACAGAGTGCAAACCATCATTCCCAGCACACACCTCCAGCGCTGGGCGGTTGGAGCTGAGCGTGGAATGGGGACAGGAAGGAGAAAACTCCTTGCAGAAACCAGAGCAGGCAGCGTGTCAGGACCTGCAGCCCCTACCTGGAGCTGCTGGTATAAATAAACACATCCACCCTCCACCTTATTTCTGACAACTGCCTCCCTGAGGAGTAATTTATTATTTTTTTTTCCCCCGGTAGCTTGTTCTGTAAGCAGGTTTCCTCTTGCAGGTGATTAGGAAAACCTCATTTTTATGTTAATTAGGCATAACTATCAGTGCACAGACATCAACTGCTCTCACATCCTTCTGAGACATGAGATTTTTATTGAAATTGGGTCCTGAAAAAAACAATACCAGCAACTGATGTACCTGTTGCCTGAACAGATAGGAAACTGCACCAAAGGGGTGGGTGCTTCAAAAATAAGTTGCCAGGTTGTAGCAACCACAGGTTCAGCTTTCAGGTGGGTTGCAGCTGCAGTCAGTTTAGGTTTTTAGTGGTGTTTGCTTGCTAGGTTTAAGGGCTTCCTCAACCACTTGTCTCCACTGAGATCAAGCCGTGCTAATTTAGTTAATTGCAGCTAAGCACAGCTACTGCTGGCTCTGGTGGGCCTGCACCTATAGGAGCAAATCTTTTTCATGTTGGTGTCTCCAAACACATCCCTGCTTTGATTGTAGTTGGTCCAGTGGGAGGGTTGGGTTGATCCACGTTTTCAATAAAACAAGATCATTTTGGGCAGATCAGCTGCCCCATCCCTGGAAGTGCTCAAGGTTGGATGGGGTTTGGAGCAACCTGGTTTAGTGGAAAGTGTCTCTGCCCATGGCAGCAGTGTGGAACTAAATTGTCTTTAAGATCCAACAGAAAAGAAGAGGGAATTCATTCAGATGTGCTTTGGGTTTGTTGGTAAAACACAAGTGCAGCTGCTTTGGTGACATTTTTTCACACAGTGGACACTGGAGGTGGAGGGGGCAGAGGAGAACATCTGGTCCCAGCTGATACAAACCAAAATCCACAAAATTCTGGAACTGCACCCAGTTGGAACAATTGGAATTGCACTGTCTTGCCCCAAGACCATGTGCTACAAACCACATCCAGGTTTCAGGAACACATTTGCCCAGCCAGACACAGGTCAGCAATGGGATTAGCCAGGTCAGTGCTTGCTAACACCATTAACTTCTCCTATCTCCTTTTCCAGAACTCAGTTCTCGTGACGTTATTTAGGCATTTTGTAATCCAAATCCTTGAGGTTCCTTGCTGAAAGCTAAAACAAATATATCCATCTTATCAGGCCTTTCCAAGAGCAAAGCATGGAAATCCCCTGTCAGGCTGGCACCGTCACCGGTGTTTTCCTCTCCCTGCACCAGCGACTTTTCCTTTAATACTGCTATACAAATCTTCCTTGGATTATGCACTGATTAAGAAGAAAGAATGGAAAATTACACAGGAATTTGGCAAGGCACACGTGGACCCCTCGCAGCTCCAGCTGGTGGTTGGATGGATTTGTGATGTGGATGATCTTGTGGTGCAGAACCGCCGGTGCTCGGTCAGGGACCTGTTCCCTTTTCACACAGAGTCATTCTGAGGGCAGGCAGATATTTGGGTAGGGGATTTTTGTATGTGGATGTCCACAGGGAGATAAGGCAGGCTGGAAAAAGTAATTATTTTGTGTATTTCCAAGGGCTGTGGTGGGTGCATTTCATGGGAAGTGATACCTGGCAGCAGGTAAACGGCTGCAGGCGGGGAGAAGCCAGACAAGCTCCTGATGCGTAAATCCTCCAGTTCTGACACAAAATGTGATATTTGTCATACAAACTCCACCAGTTGCTCTGAGCTTCATCAAAATATAACAGCACTTGGGGTGAGAGAGGGCACAGTTGGTACCTGTGGAGCCAAGGGATGAGCTCGCTGGGGAAAGAGGTAAATTCTTGCTTGGGGAATCCGGAGGGAGATCCAAAAAGGAGGAAAACTTTAGAGAGAAACTGGATTATGGCTGACCATTGCTGAGGGATTTTAACTCCCAAACTTGATTTTTAATGCATTTTATAGGTGCCCATCCATATGCAAGATATTTTCCCTTCCTCTCCTGTCCTCTCTTACCCGGCTGTTTCTGCCCAGCCTGTAAGTTGGGTGGTGTACCAGGTAAAATGTACAATATCTGGGGAAGGAAACACTGTAATCCATAGTTTTGCTGCTGCAGAGAGCATTTGTGAGATGGGGGCTGTGTCTGAGCTGCTTGGCCAGGTTCTGCTTCAATTTGATGTGGTTTGTGTGCCTTGGTGAGCAGTTCTCTCTTTGCAGAGCTGGAGGGAGGGGAGAAGCTCTTTAAAGTGAAACATTTCAAATACAGATGGAGTTTATACTACAATAAAGCTGTGTTTTACCTCTTTATGGCTTCTTTTCCTCTGTGGAAGGTGCCCAGCTTGGCTGCACCTCACTCAGCAGGTTCTTGGCAACCTCAGCTCTTACCTTGGGCTGAGCTTTGAGGAAGTACAAGGTCAAACTGCTGTCGCTCTAGAGGAAGTCTGCAGGTTTAAAATTCAGCTAGACCTGGTCCTTAATTAAAAAAAAAAATGAAAAAAATGAAAAAGCAAACCAAAAATATTAGTATGGGCTGCTTCCAGCCTTGTACAAGGGGGTGGAGAAGTTAGAGAATCACAGAACCATAAAATGTTTTGGGTTGAAAGAGACCTTAAAGACCTTTTAATCCAACCCCCTGCCATGTGCAGGGACACCTTCCACCAGACCAGCTTGCTAAGTCAACAACATCACGTGAACAAGGCCATGATTTTGCAAAAAACTCTGCATTTGAGACAAACTAGTTTGGAGGATGAAATGTTGCTGTTTCTCCCCCCAAATGAGTGAATGTTCTGACATCTGAGCTTTTGAGATACAGGTGGACTGAGCAGGGAGGTCTCTGCAGCTGCATCCCATTTGGCTTTAGTTATTTAAGGTTCCTCCTTGCAGTGAAAACTTGTGGGGAGGTGAGAGCTCTGCAGGAGGGGGAAATGGCACCAGAGATTAAACAGCAGAAAGGTGGTGGAGTAATGGGGAAGCTGAGTTGGGTTTTTTCAGGAGAGAAGTTGGTCAGGGTTCACATTGTGGTGGTGTTTTAATCCATGTAAGAAGACTCAGGTGTGTGGAAGTGATGGGAATTCAGCAGGCACTTGCTGGGGTGTTTGGGATGTTCAGTGTCTCCCTGCCTTCATCCCAAAAATGAGCTCAAAACTGCAGGTGGTGACCAAGAACAGTGTGAGGCGTCTGGAGGGAAGGAGTTAAATCTGAGCAAAAATGAAATGATTTGGAAGAGTTCAGCTCTGCCCTTTGGTGCTCCCCCAAACTGGGATGTGCAGGGAGCCCCTGGAATGGCTGAAACACCTGGGGATCCCCACAAAGGCTGGTGTCACCTGGATTTTTTTTCTTCCTGGTCTGTCTTGGAATGAGCACTCAGCAGAGAGAGAGGACAAGGATTCTGCTTGAGCACTGCCAGAGCAGGTGTCCCTTACAGACATCATTTACTGCCAAAAAAACCAACCTGAAACTCCAGCTGCCTCCAGCCCCGCTGCTGCCAGGTCACCACATCTTCAAAGGCTGCTGGGGAAGGAAAGAAGAGCCCTGGTCCTGCATCTCCCTGAAGAAGACCTGAACACCCCCATTGTGGTGCTGCTCCACCTCCTCCCAGAGCTGCCAGAGGCTCAGTTTGCCTGTCCTGGAGCTCAGACACGCCTTGGGCAGGATGGGGATTTGTTTGCTCAAATGACAGGTCACACAAAGTGAATTTTCTGCTCCTCAGCTCCTGCTGTGGTCCACCAGGCTCAGGTGTCATGAGCAGCATTAAAACCACCCCCAAATATTTCACCAGGGATGCTCACAGGTGTCCACAGCACAAAAACAAAATGGGAAGCCCAGTATGGCACTGGTTTTGAGGCATGGAGGATTATTCCCAGCTACTGTTTTGCTTTGGAGGTGCATCTGTTAAAAGCCCTTTTCCCAAGCAGCCAGAGGCTTAATCAAAGCCTATTTAATATCTATTTCTTTATTTTTATGTGCTTTGAATCCTGAAATGTACCATTTGGGAAGATGTTTTAGTGAGATGTTGGCTGGCAACCCAGCTCTGCATTAACTGCTTTAAAACATCTACTCCCCACTTCAATTTTATTTGCCCTTAAATAATAATAAAAAAAAGATAATATCTGCTAGACACTGGGGTTTTTTTCACCCCTCAGGCAGGTGTTCAGGAGTTTCCATTGTTTTTAAAGTGGCTGTTTCTGGGCTTTTGGAAGGGCTGTCAGCTTGCTGAAGTCCATGATGAATCTGTAAGAGGTTGGAAATTGGAAATGCTGGTTAAGTGACGGGATGCAGAGGATCAGCAGGATGCTCAGCCTCACCTTTGGTCCCCACACTGTGCCCTGGGCATCCCTCCTTTCTGATCTCATGGGGGCAACCCTGGGCTTTAAAGAAATTCTTCCTCGGTGCTTCATGTCTTGCTTGTAATGAAATGACTTTATTTCCTTTCCAATCTTAGTTTTAATACATTTTCCCTGTCACAAAAGGAAAGAAATGTTGTGAACTGATTTGTTGCTTCTCTTTACCGTGAGGCAGATTTTTGCTTTTCAGAGGAAAATACCTTTTAAAACATTTGCTCTTCCTTTCAGCTTGAATGATTTCATCCACACTCTGATTTTTATTAACAAAGGCTCACAGCAAGATGACTTTCAGCCCTTTCAGCTGTTGATTTATCCCAGTCTTTATTCTTGGGAGCAAAAATATGGAAAAATTCTCTGTTATACAATTTTTAACATACATTTTCAGAGTTTCATACCACAGGGTGTTGTGAGGCTTTTTTTCCCCAGTGATGCTTTAACATCTGAATTTGGTACAATTTGCTGCTTTTGAAGCATTTGGTGACTTTTGCTTTATGCTTGAACCAGTTTTGATGTGAATTGTCCCACCTTCTGTTTCGAGGGAGGAGCAAAATTGTTGTGTTTTTTTTTTCTCACCAGCCTACATGGCATTTAATCCATCTGGAGCACATTGCTGCTGAAATACACAAACCACACACTTTTCTTTTTTTTTTTCCCCACAAATTCTTCCCTGTGTGACTTCAGTAGTTAAAGCTGGTTCAGTCTCCTGCCCCAGGACTGCCATGCTGGAAGTTGAAATCTGTTTGTGCTTCTATTTTGGTAGGAAAATGCATCATCAAGAAGTCTTTCTTCCCACTAGCTGCACACTCAGCCTGGAATAAGTTTTTTCAGGTGCACATCCTGATGAAATAACCTGCTGGGACACAAAAAAAACCCACCCCTGATAGTGGGATCAAGCTGGATGCTTCCCAAAAGGAATAAGTCAAAAGTCTCGTGAGCAGAGGTTGGTGACTGATGAGATGGTGTTAGGAGAAAGTTGTTGTCTAAACAAAGTCTGATGTGTTACAGGATAGGAATTTTTATATGGGATGTTGTATCTCATCTGCAAAAAAAAAAAAATAGCAGGGATATGGCAGCCCTGAATGGTTTGGGGATGTTGGTGGATGAAAGGCTGGACATGCCCTGGGCTGATCCCACATTGTGGGCAGCAGGGAAGAGAGGATTCAGTGCCTGAAGAGGCTCCAGGAGAGCTGGAGAGGGACCTGGGGCAAAGGATGGAGTGCCAGGACAAGGGGGAACGGCTTCCCAGTGCCAGAGAGAAGGGTTGGATGGGATACTGGGAAGGAATTGTTCCCTGTGAGGGTGGGGAGTGCCCAGAGAAGCTGTGGCTGCCCCTGGATCCCTGGAAATGTCCAAGGCCAGGTTGGATGGGGCTTGGAGCACCCTGGGATGGTGGAAGGTGTCCCTGATAATGGATGGGGTTGGAACTGGATGGTCTCTAAGGTCCCTTCCAACCCAAACCATTCTGTGATTCTGCTCCTAGGATGACAATTTCATTCAGTTCAGAGAGGCTGGGATGCAGTGAGGGTCATTAACAGGGGCAGGGTGGTTAATTAATTTAATTAACCCAGGAGACACATGCAGGGGGTGTCTGGACACAGCAGTTGCACCTGGCAATGCAGGATGCACACAGGAACAGGAAAGGATCTGCTCTTGAACCGAACTTCAGAACTTGACATTGTGCTGAAGAATGAATTAATTTCTCCCCTAAAACTTTTTCCATCACTGGCATTGCCTTCCTCACGTGGACTGGGATGAGTCAAGAGGGAAGGACACAACAGAGGAGAAGGGGTTGGGTGTCCCTTTCTGAAAGCCAGCACCCCCACCAGCTGATGATCCTGCTGATCCTGCTGCTCTTATCTCACACCACCCACCCCATCCTTACCCGTATTCCTAGAGGGATTTACTGAGCCTCTGAAGTGATTGAAGTGCTCACAAGTATTTGAATATCCCAGTCAGTATTTATCTGCAATTAAGGCCTTGGAAAAACATTGTGAAACACGAGTCCTGCTTCCCTTTGTGTCAAACTGGCAAATGCTGGCTTTGATCCTCTCTTATCCCCATGGATTGGAGCCATCTCCTTTCTTCTTTGCACGGAGGACCCACAAAAGCATCTGGGACTGTGCATGGGCCTGGAACAAGCAGCAGCCAGGCTCATCTCACCAATTTTCAGGCTCACCAGCGCCTTTTGTGAGACGGTACCAGCTTTGGTACTTCAAAAGAAAGGTGTCAGAAATGCAAAAATGAGCAATTAAGGATTAATCTGCTTGTGGGGATGGGTATCTGCCTCCCCCTCCTGATTGCAGTGTAAATTAGTGGTTGACTCGAGCCCTGTAGTGGAGCTATTTATACCTCGAAGGTTTGAATTATAGCTGGATAGATTATATCATCCCTTTGTTTAATCCTTTTTCCTTTCTTCTGTTGGGCTTTTGACCTCAGTGCTTTTCAAAGCAGTCAGATTCGCTTCCTACGGTTTTCTTGTGATGGTATTTGTATCCAGGAAAGGGGAGGAGAATTTAGATGGCTTTTTCTGTACCATTTTATTTTCTCTTGCTCTCCCTTACTCATTTCCTCATTCAACAGCCCAGGTTTTTTTTTCTTTTTAACCTTTTCAGGCATTTTCATTCCACAACCATCATTGCCTTTCTAAGATTTTTTATTTTCTAGGCCTTCAAAGCAGCAAAGGTAAGGGCCAGCCTGGCTGAATATTCCACTTCACAGCCTTGAACTCTTCCCAAAAATCTTTGGAGCAAAGATCTCCTGCCATGCACCTGCCTGCTGGTCAGACCTAGAGCTCTCCTTCATTTCCCCCCCACCCAAGGACCGAGCGGTGTGAGGGAGGGTGTTGTTGCTCTTGGATTTATTGGCTGTGATTTTGCAAATAAATGCTTTATAATCACTTCCTTGCTGCTCCTTGCAGCCAAGAAAGGGAGAGGTGCAGCCAGGGAAGGGCAGGCTCTGTGCTCCAGCTTTCCCTTTGGATATGCACTTCCTATTTCCAACTCTGCTTTCTTTTAGACCCCTAATAAGTGTTAGAGGGTTTAGAATATATATTTATTCTTACAGCTCTCTAAAAGTTGTGTTTTAAACAAAAACACCCCAAAGTTGGCTCTGGGTCAGTGGCTGCAGTGGTTCCTGGCTCTTTGCTCTGTTCTGCAGTTTGGATTTTCCCGTGCTTCCCATCCAGGAGAAGCCATCAGAAAAATAAAGGGCACAGGAGATGTGGAAGTCAACTGAATATTTTTAAATATCAGAACGTGCTGTACAAGGGTGGGAATTAAACTTTGCTGCTGAGGCAAGCAGAGAGTTCCTGTGCAGTGTGAGCTGCCCTCACATTTTCCTTGATGGGTTTTCCTACCTGGAGCTGCCCTCCCACCTAAAAAATTCCTTCAGATCCTCATGTGGCAAGGATTTACACACGTGGTTGAATGTTTTTGAGCAAGTGGGAACCAAGATCTCCAGCAAAACTCCTGAAAGGAGTGGATACCTTTAAGAAGTGACTCTGAGCTGGGTGCCTGTGGGATGGGAACAGCCTTTAATGATTTGTATTTCCCCATCCCTGGAAAGGGGTCAAGGCCAGGTTGGATGGAGCTTGGAGTAACCTGGGCCTGTGAAAGATGTCCCTGTCCCAGAGGGAGGACCTTGAAGTAGCAGCAGGCTCTTGGATTCAGTGGTTAATTACTTGCTGAAGTGATGATCAAGCCCAAAATAACCATTTTTTGTAATTAATTAGAATAACTTCTACCACCAGACATGGGTATAAAATCCTTTGGGGAAATAGGATGGTGGTTGGAGTGGAGTTTTCCCATCTAGTGCTTTTTTAAGGACATTTTCAGTCAAAGCCATTGTGTTTTTGAC
Source organism: Parus major (assembly GCF_001522545.3). Lineage (NCBI taxonomy): Eukaryota > Metazoa > Chordata > Aves > Passeriformes > Paridae > Parus > Parus major. Next base: position 66,184,519 of record NC_031771.1, read on the forward strand.
ACCTTTTATCAGTATGTGCTTAACCTCCAGCCTGGTGCATGTTTGTGGCCTTGTTTGTCTCTTGCAGCCCTTCCAATTTTTGTGAACAAATATATTTTCTTTGAAGCAGCATTTGAGCCTTTAGTCCTTTTTTCTCCAAGCTGCTGCCCACAATTTGGCTGCATCTCAGCCTTTCTCCTGGGTATTTCTGGGAAGTGGAAGCTGTTTCCTGGTGCAGAAAACCCAATTGTTGGGTAAACCCAGATCCTACATCTGGAATGAAGTTGGGAATATTCATCAGGCAGCACCAGTATCATAACCTTCATTTTTAGATGCTTGGGGAGTGTTGGAAGCAATTAAGGCTGATCAGATGGGATGGGTCCCTCTCCTCTCTCCCCTTATCCCACCCTTCCTTACTCTGTTCTCTGCCTTCTTTCCCTCCTCCCTAAAAAAGGAGAAGGGGAAAGAAAAGCAAAGTAAACTTGTATGGGTAGGGGGGAGGTGTAATTATGAGCAGTGGGACCAATTTAAAACAGAAGATTTCAGAGAGACTCAGACTTCCTTTGACATGTTGAGGGGTTTTGGTAGAGGATAAAAGGAAAATAAACTAATTTATTCCTAAATTGTAATTCCTTTTTGGTATTAATCTGTTTCATTAGTGTAGTTCACAAATGCACACAGGCAGGGGAGAGAGGGGGGCTGCAAATTGAAATGAAGACATTTTCAAAAGGAAAGTCTTGCTAGGAAAGGCTTCCTGCAGGGAGAAATCATATCCCAGGAGAAGAGCTGGAAACTCCATCACTTTGGACTTTTAGAAGTGAGACTGGATGGAGCAGTTGGGGATATTTCTTGCAGGGAGCAGTTTTTGCTGCATGGTGGGTAGGACCAGAAGAGCTGATTGATCCCTTCCCTGGTCAGTCTGTGTGGTTTTCATTTCCTCCTGCCGAGAGGTGGGGAAGGAACTGGACTGGGGGAGTGTGGTGGCCTTGGGGATCTGTCACTGCTAACAGGGTTGCTGTTGTCCTGGGCTGTGATTCTGCTACTGTGAAATATTTTCAATTTTAAAAGGTTTCTTTTAATCCCTGCTGTGACTCTTTCTAGGCTCAGGAGGGTGGAACCATCTTTGCAGGGAGTGCTCTTCACCTTGCCTGAAGCTGCAGCTGAGGCATCTCCCAAAACTGCCTGGTGTCCATGGGGGCCAGCTCTGGAGCTTGTGGACTGAAAATGGTTCCACTGAGATCTGAACAGCTTTTTCTTGGCTTTCACCCACAAAAAAAAAAAAATCCTGTGTCCTTTTTGCTCCACGAGACAGAGCTCTGAGAATGAGGAAGAGATTGGGGCAGAATGTATCATCATGGTATCACAGAGTGGGCCTTACAGCTCTGCTCATTCATTCCATGGACAGGGACACCTCCCACTGTCCCAAATTGCTCCAAACTCTATCCAACCTGGCCTTGGACACTTTCAGGGATCCAGGGGTAGCCACAGCTTCTCTGGGCACCCTGTAGCTGGCTATGAACCTTTTATTTCCCTTCCCTTTTCCCCTTGGTGGTCGTGCAGGTCGGTGATGAGGAAACCCTGTGAAGCAGGATAGGGTTTGACCCTGTTGTAACACTGAATTATGTGGCTGCTGCCTGTTGGTGTGTCCTGGCTGAATCATGGCTTGACAGTCATGAGTGCTTTGCCACCAACCTTGTTTATCTGGCAAGGTGAGTGCTGTGCCTGTTGATGGGAAGAAAAGCAAGGATTTGCTGTGACTTGTTGTGGATTTCCAAAGAGGAATGGGGAGAATCATTTCTTATCTAGGAAGGATGGTTGTGATGGAGGAAACAGCTGTAGGACGTGGGAGAATGGAAAAGGTGGGAAAGTGGACTGTGTGTAGCATTTAGGAAGGAGATGGATTGAGTTTGGTTTAGTGCTGAGTGTGAATTCTTGGGATAGAGAGAGCTGGAGCAGGGAAGGTGAGGATTAGAGGGCACTGGATAAAGTGCAGTTGAGTGCTGCAGTTGAGCAGTGGGATGCTGGGCAAATACAGCTCTGTGGTTATGTTTGTTCTGGAGACATGGGGATGCACATGAACACAGTCCACACGTGCCTGGTTTTGAGATGTGGGGACTGCAGTGCCCATCTTTATTTGGTTCTGTACTTCAGGGTTCATAATTTCTTATTTTGTGTGCAAGAATTGAACCTCAGCTCTGCTGTCCTCTCCTAAGGAAAAGCCTGTGGAGATCTCCCCTGGATCTGTGCTCAGAGCACATTCACTCCCTTACACAAGTGCAAGGTCAGGTTTCTGAAGGATCTGCTTCACCCTCAGAAGAAGAGATGACTTTTCAAAGGAAAAGTCCGTCCTCCTTGGCAGTGACTTCATCCCCTTGACAACTCCTAATTCCTTCTGAATTCTCCCAGGGTCAGGGACAGCAGAAGTTGGATGCTGCATAATCTTGGATCCCCTGCCGGTTCTGCATCCCTCCTCTCAGCAGTGATTTGTAAATATTATTTTCCCCCCAGTATTTTAAAGGACATTTTCATCTCCCCTGGCAGAAGGAGGAGGATATTCCTGGCACTGCTGTTGTATCAATTTTGCTTCTTGTTTAAGATTAATATTAAAAATAATAACCCCACCAAAGCAAACACAATTTTGGTGTTTTCCTCTTCATTTACCCATTCACTTAAAGTCCTGGAACTGCAGCTTTGCTGCCACTTGAGACCCAAAATGCAAATTTAACTGAAGATCACATGGAAATCAACTCATCCATTTTCTGTGTGATGAGGGAAGGTGCATAAAAGGAAAACCATGCTGGAATTTAAACCTTGGCAGAAAATAGGGAAGAACTGTGGGCTGCTGTCATGTTGATGGTTTAGGCAAGGCAGTTTTGATTTTGGTGTGTTGTTTCTACTTAGCTAATTCTTAGCAGCATAGCAGCAATTTTAGAAAAGTTATTTCAGTCAGCAGTGAAACTGCAACACAATAAGGATAGATTTGTTCCCCTGATAACAGTTTTGATCAAGGTTTCCTTTTATCCTGCAGTTTTTAAATAATTGGCCCTCTTGCTCTTGGCTTTTATTGTACTGGGGATATTATAAACTCAGATTGTTTTGTAAACCTCTAATTTTAGACACATCTTGGTGCTTATTGTTCCCTTCATCCCCTTTTCTTTAATACCATGGCAGAGAGGCGGAAATCATCTGCATCCTGAGACTTTCATGTCTAGACTGGATAAAGGGCACCAAAAAGCAACCAGAGCAATCCCCACCCCAGACTTTTTTATAAAGACACTTCTCCATCCCAGCCCCAAACCCCACAACTAATTCCCTTTGCCATAACACCAGGCAAAAATAAGTGGATGAAAGTAGTAAATGCAGCTTTATGGGGTGAGTGTGTGAAACCAGAAGCAGCTTTCCAAACCAGTAGCTGTGTATAAAAGGCAGAGCAGGCATCAGGGATACAATTGAGTTGCTAAGGCAGAGTTTTCCAATCGTGCCCCGTAGAGCCCCGCATCGTCTCATTATTCCGCTCCAGCGTCAGCCGACAAAGGGGGGAAGATAAAAGCCTGGCAACTCGTTTGCTTAGAGGGGTCAATTTATCCCAGCTCTTTGTAGGGCAGTGTAATTTTAGGCTTTTACCCGGCGGATCACGCAGAAATCCTCGCTGCGGCACTTCCGTAAATAGGTCAGGAGGGGACTCGCCGTCGGCAGAGCGAGGCCGGGGTCGCACCTTGCTTAGAGGGAATTATGTTTTTTTCAATGAAAATAAGATGATTTTGTCCTTATTCACCCAGTTTGTCAAGGAAAAAAAAAATTAAAATGGGTCAGTTGGGCAACAGCTCGCGCCGGCGGCGTGTTTCGGTGTGCCGCGTTCGGGATGGAAAGCTCGTGGAGCTGGGATTAATTAATGCTTTCTGCAGCAGCAGCAAGGAGTGATGGCTTTTTTTTTCCTCAGTAGGAGCTTTGGAAATGATATCTAGCAGGTGTTTCACCTTTCTGAACCTTTTTCTGATATACTGGACCTGTTTGGCAGAGAGTGTAAAGCGGTGCTGGAGCTGTTTGTCAGTTCCAGCCCTTGTAGTTGACCTTGCATCTCATCTTTGGAATGGAGTTTAATCCCTGTAACATCCCAAAAGAAGGATCTCAGGGTTTTTATTGGCAGCTTCTGTATTTTGCAATACTATGACAAACTGCAGGTGTTGGGCATGGTCAAGGGTTTGGCCACAGTGGCAAAGGACTCGGGAAAAATGGGGTGAAGTTCTTTATTCCTCCTCTCCTCACTGACAAGCTATTAATTAATTACTCAGGAAGGAAATAGGAGGACTCTGGACTGCAGTCAGGTGCCAAGGTAAATACAGCCTGGCCCTGCCCTTAACTGACTTTGACAAGGAGTCCTCCTGGAAAAGAGCTGGGATAACACAGCCCAAGGTGAATAGAAGGCTTTGAACATCCATGAGCAGGTGATGCAGATCCCTGAGAGGCTTCCTCTCTCCCTCAGTATGGGAACAAGCAGCAGGCTGGGATCTGTGCTCCTGGAGCTCCTGAGAGCAGTTAGGATCAGAGCACTGCAAAGGATCCATTAAAAAAAAAATAAAAAATTAAAAATCCACTTCTTTCTGCCTTAACATGGATTTTGCTCTCAAACCACAGCAGGGATAGATGTGTGGGGTGACTGGCTAGTTGCATGGAAGCCTTGGGTGGTTCTTCCACCCAAACCACAAGTGTCCTGGTATGGAAGAGCCAAATATTGGAGATGCTTCTCATTTTGCTGGGGAAAAGGAAGAAAAAAAGACCATTTCTGTTAGTCGATCCTGTAGGAATTCCAGGGCTTGGTTCAGCAGGGAATTAAGTCCTCACTGTGTTTGCTTCACTTCCTAATAGAGCTTCTTCCATCTAGTGCAACCAAAGGACTTCCAGGATAAGGCTTGAAATCAAATTTTCCTCTCCCAGTAAAACCTGGGGTCATTTGAGGATGACCCAGAGCAGCGACACTGAGGAGAAGCAGAAGCAGGAGCTCTCCCTTTGATGCAGTCACCCAGTATTTTCATCAACCCAAACACAGGTGTTTGTCTCTCTCCTTCCTCTGCTTCTCAGCATCATCTGTGCTGCCACTCAGGTTACATGGCCAGAGGCTGCAGCACAAAGGAACAGCTCCTCACTTTGCTCTGCCCCCGTCTCATCTCCTCCCTGTCACCTCTCCAGTTCCTGCCCTTTCCCATTCAGGAGCTCCTTTGATCCTGGTGCTGGATTCCTCTATAAAAAGGGTGGAAAGAGCCCAAGTGGCAGCTCCCTTGGGCTGGGAGAGGGGAGGTGTGTGCACAGTGAGACACACAAAAACCCGATGCAGTTATTCTGTCACATCCTGAAACAATATCTGGCTGCCTGGCGCCGAAACTTCTGCACAGCGAGGGAAGATGGAGGTGATGGCGAAGATTTGGGATGTCTCACTGTCCTTGGCTGCCCAGCTTGTCACCAGGCTGGCTCCCTGGCTCCTGGCAGGTGAGCAGATCCCTGGAGGTGTGGTTCTGGGAATACTTTGCTCCAGGGATGCTCTCAGTGTGAACAAGAGGCGCCAGATTCCCCTCCTCCCACCCCACCGAGTCCTGCAGGGCTTGTGCATGTCCCTGAGTGTTCCTGTGCTTTGTGACTCATGGTTTTTACCATGTTAAACCCCCAGTTTTGGTGTTCCACATCCCAGCTCTTGTGGTAGCTCAGGTCTTTTGAAATGGGAAAGAAGTGAAAGCTCCACATGAAAAATGCTGTTGGGCTGTGAGGATCCTGTGGGGCACAGGGAAAAGCCTGGAGTGGTGCTGGGCAGCAGAGACGGGTTTAGATGGATATTGGGAAAAAATTCTTCTCTGTGAAGGAGGTGCAGGGACAGAACAAAAATGCTGAGGCACGAGGTGATGCTGAGGGTGGGACACTGGGTGCCCCTCTGATGGGGGATCAAACCACAAGCACAGATCATTCCCCACAGTGGACCACAAATTCGAGCCAGCTGTCAACACTGAAATACTTAATTCTTGTCTTCAAGTGAGGGTGGGGATGGGTGTCAGCAGGGACCAAAGGCTGCTCCAGCAGTGAGAGCTGGGAGGGTGGAAAAGTGGAGCTCATGGAGATTTATGGAGCCCCTGAAGCCAAACTGGAGGGATCCTGTCATCACTCTTTGTGTAAGAGCAGGAGGGGTGCACACACCCATGGGGTAACCAGCTCCCTTTCCCAGTTCATACTGGGCTGCCCAGCTGCTCCTCAAACCCCAGGTCCCAAGTTGGGTGCTCCCCTGAAGCAGTGAGGCGGGAGGGGAAGATGCCAACAGCAGGCTGTGTTGCTGGTAGCTCCTCTCTGACTTCACAGGAAAAGACTGACCACAGAAAATGTACAATATTGTTTTTCTCTGCATTTTCCTGAAATCTGTTGAACCACTTTGCCTGTGGAGGGAGGAGGGGTCCTGTGAGGGATGGGGAGGAAGAAATAATGGTGGCTCTGTTCAATGGAACTCCCCTAGCAGACAGTTTGTGTTGTTATTTTCCCCCTCCAAACACAGAGATCTGATCTGAAAATCCTGGGCTTAAAAGCACAGATGTTTAGTCTGACACACAAACATGGCATCATTCCAGCAAGTGGAACAGCTGGAAGGTTCCTGGTGAGTTCTGAGGAGCTGATCTGGGATGAGAGGAGTTAAAGCTGCTCAGCAACAGCTGCATCCTTCAACCAAATCACCTGAAACTTCCCTTCCCTCCTGGTCTTTCCCTTTGTACTCAAGCAGCTTTCAGAGATGTGTTACAGCTTCTCCTGCCCTTCAAAGTGTCCTCTTTAAGGAGCAGGGGGAGAATCAGTAGTGGGGATAAAAACCAGCCCATGGCAGTGCCACCAGTGCCACCAGGCTGGGTATTGTGAGGTGGTTTTGGGGGTCTTATCTCTGTCCCCAAATAGGTCAGGGGGAAGGTGGTGTTGGATTGATTCTGTCTCTACGTTAATGTCACAGCCAGAGATGTGTTGGGGTGTGAGTTGGGATGGGTGGCCATTCATTTCCAGCTCATTAATTTTAATTCCAGTCCACGCCACTGGAATTAAAAGGATTAAAAGTCACCCCTCTGCTGATATTCCTTCCTTGACTCCTTAATAACTATCTCAGCATCTGCCATGAATAACTGGTTCCTCCAGGTGGTTTAAGGGTGTCCCACACCTGAAATGCCCTGCTGCTGCCAGGAAAGGCCACCTGGAGAGAGCAGGCGTTTCCCCTTCCCAGTGATGCAAAATCTGCTTTAGAGGCTGAGCTGAGCCTGTCCTCCTCGCTGCTTTGGAGCTGGGGAGGGTCAGATTTCCACTCAGGAATCCTTTGTTTTCATTGCCATCCTCTGCAAAGTGGTGGTGGAGATACGGGGCTTTTCTTCAGCAAAGTTAATTCCTTTCTTGTGCTGCTGATGGGATAATTCATTAACTGAGAATGAAGATGGCACTGTGTTTTGCAAAGACCCCAGGTCTGCCTTTCCTACAGCTTCCAGAGTGGGAGGTGGGGAGCAGTCAGCATCCAAATGTGTAATTGTACAAGCATTTGTACATTGGAGCATCAGGGATGTACAGAGGATATAACAAGATCCCATAACATCTGGCAAAATTGTGTTTTAAAAGCAGGCAAATCACACCCAGAACCCTTGGGATGCCTGTAAAGCTGTGGGGAAGGAGCAGAGGAAAGTGCTCCACAGAGGAGTGGAGGCTGGTTGGTTCATATTTAAGTTAGGGCACTTCTGGAAATCTGAAATTCTGAAATGATACGGAGATGGTTCCTTTGAGAACAGTGCCCTAACGTGAGGGTGTTATTAAGGTAGAAATAGAATCATAGACTTGTTTAGGTTGGAAAAGTCCTCTCAGATCATTGAGTCCAACCCATTAACCCAGCACTGCTGTGTCCAGAATAATCCTGTAATGAACTGACTGCTCGTAACATCCCTATTGCTTTGCCTGTGTGATAGACAGTGCCCCTTTTCCATCTGTAGGATTTTGGTTTTAAGCCTTTTCCACCTCCCAAAATGGCATCTTCTCTTTTTCTCCCTCCTCTTTGGAACATCCCTGCATTGGTTATGGAGGGATTGCAGGAGATCTTTCCCCAGGGCTGTACAAGCACAGGATGGCCTGGGGTACAACATCACCCCTTTAGGATGAGCCAGTCTCACAGAGCCTGTCTGATTTGGGACAGAGCATGGCTTGGAGATGGACGTGTGTCACTGAAGGATGGGACTGGATTTGGTTTGGACCAAGGGCAGCAAGGAGGATTTGAGCCAGGATGGCCTCGGGGTGCATTGGTGTCAAAAAGGGTGGCACCAAGCTGAGAGGTGCAGGTGGTTCCCTGAGGGACAGGATGCTGTGCTGAGGGATCCGGGAGCCTGGGGAAGAGGGGCCTTGTGATCCTCATCAGGTTAAACAAGGCCATGTGTAAGGTCCTGTGCCTGGGCTGGGGCATGAGAGGATTGAGAGCAGCCCTGCCCAGAAGGGTTTGGGGTGCTGGTGGATGAAAAATGAGCCAGCTCTCAGCTCAGAAATAGAATTGTACACTGAGGTGTGTCCAAAGAAGGTCAAGGGAGGGGATTCTGTTCTCTGCTCTGCTCTCAAGATGCTCCACCTCCAGTGCTGTGTCCAGCTCTGGGATCTTCAGTACAGGAAAGATGTGGAGCTGCTGGAGCAGATCCAGAGGAATCCAGGAGGTTCCTGAATCCAGAATCCTGGTGCCAGGCTGGGAGAGCTGGGGGTGTTCACCTGGAAAAGGGAAGGCTCCAAGGGGAGTTCAGAGCCCCTTGCAGGGCCTAAAGGGGCTCCAGGAGAGCTGGAGAGGGACTGGGGACAAGGGATGGAGGGACAGGACACAGAGAATGGCTTCCACTGCCAGAGGTCAGGGTTAGACGAGATTATTGAGAATAAATCCTTCCCTGTGAGGCCATGGCACAGGGTGCCCAGAGAGGCTGTGGCTTCCCCATCCCTGGAAGTATTAAAGACCAGCTTGGAGCAGCATGGTCTGGTGGAAGGCATCCCTGTCCATGTCAGGGAGCTGAAACTGAATGGTCTTTAAGGTCCCCTCCAACCCAAACCATGGACTCTGTAAAAACGAGATGAGTTTGCCAGGCTGGGCCCTCACACCGCCAAACACCATCCTGGTCTCGAGCAACAGACTTTGTGTTGTGTCCCTGCAGGCACAGAAAGCCCTCTCTGTTGTGTGGCAGCTCCTGTACCATTTAATGCCTGGTTTGGGGGGTCTCTTATTAACAGCAACACTGAGGAGCCTTCTGTGTATTATGTTCCTATCCAGGGCGTGATGGGAATGGGTGTTTTTGTAGGAAAGCTGCTTTTCAAAGCCTTTTGAAAGGAACAGCAAGGACTTTCAAGGATGGGGATGTCTCGGGTGCTGTCGTCTTCACTGCTGTTGGAATTATTTAACCTGACTGGAGGGCTCTGTCCTTCTGGATGGGATTGAAATGAATTTAATTCAGCATAATTTTGTTTGGCTTAGGTGCCTAATGCAGGGAGATTTGAGCTCTGTCGTAGCCTCTTAATGTTTATTTTCATATCACTAAAATCTAAGTGACAAGTGGTGATGTTTAATGGCTGCTCAGGGAGGCCTTGTTTATTGGGGAAAAAAGCAAAATGTGTCATAAAAAACTGAATTCCAGCATTACCTTGGCTCTGTTGTCTCTTTCATATATGTCCAGGCTCTGCTCTCATGAAGAAAACTTGAAATTCCCTCTCTTTTTCTTTTTTTTTTTCTTTTTTTTTTTTTTGTTTGTTTGTTTGGGTTTTGGGTTTTTTGGGTTTTTTTGGGTTTTTTTGTGTTTGGGTTTTTTGTTGTTGTTTTTTGGGGTTTGTTTTTATTTTTATTTTTGGGTTTTTTGTTTTGCACATGAAATAGCCAGGATTCATCTCTTCACCTCTGCCTACGTGTGTCCAAAAATATTTGTGGTCCCAGTGCAAATACAATCTCCAAACACTTCAGAGGAGCTGTTCCTTCTGGCAGCTGTGGTGCCCCTGAGCACAGCAGCTCCTCCAGGCTTTTCAGCAGGTTTTCAGCACAGAATTGTCTCACCAAAGCATGGGAGCATTATTTTGGGGGGGCTCTGTATTTTTTGATTTGCAGTGATGGTACATGGCAGGACGGAATAATTCCACTGGTAATTTGCTGGCTTTCATGAAATTGTCTCAGGAACTTGTTCTCTTTTCTAGCACTGAGCTGCAGGTGACAGGACAAAGGGGAGTGGCTGCAAACCTACATAGGGCAGGGTTGGATGTTGAGAAGAAACCCTGTGAGGGTGCTGAGGCCCTGGCACAGGGTGCCCAGAGAAGCTGTGGCTGCCCCTGGATCCCTGGAAGTGTCCAAGGACAGGTTGGATGGGGCTTGGAGACAACTGGGACAGTGCAAGGTGTCCCTGCCCATGGCAGGGGGTGGAACTGGATGGACTCTAAGGTCCCTTCCACCCCAAACCATTCCATGACTCTGTTCTTGGAGATGATGGGGTGCATCCACCTTCACTTTAGAGAGGACCTCAGGCTTCTCCTGCAGCTCCATCTAGAGGGGAGGAAGGTGGGCTGGTCATGGAGCCCCACCTTGCCAGGGCTGTTAGTCATGCTTCTCCTGACCTTGGGTCACTCCTGACCCCAGAGCCACGTTGCTGCTGGAAACCCTTGTGTTCAGTGGGGACACCACAGCCAGACCCAGTTCCTTGCCCAGGAGCTGGGGAGGAGCATTTCTCTTCCGAACCCCAAAAGCAGAAGCAGGGGCTGCTCCCTTGGCTGAGGATGTGGGAGCCACACACAGCTGCTCTGTGGTTGCTTTTGGGGTGGATTTCACAAGAGAAATCATTGTGGTTTGGGCCAGGCCTTTCCTGGAGAAGAGGTCCAACATCTGGACCTCCCCAACATCTGCACTGTGGCTGTGTGGGCCAACATCTGCATGGACCTCTGGGCTTGCTCCTCCAACTTCAGCTTCCCTCCCAACCACAAGCTTTGGTTTCATGTGATACTTTTATTTTAAATGCCATCCTGGAGGAAAGAATACAGTAGTGCTCAAAGGTTTCTTTCCCTATCCGAGTCCTAATTCTCCTGGGGTTTTTTTTTTATATAGGGTGCTCTGGAATTCCCAGCTACCAGGCTGTGCCCAAAAGAAGGCTGGTTTAGACCTTAGCAACAGGGTATTTTTGTTCAGTTTGTATTTGTTCTCCTGTGAGAGCCATTGTTCTGTCCCATGCCTTGACCGCTCCAAAGGCTGGAGATAAAAGCCCTGGCTGACAATAATACAGTTGAGTTCAGCCTTTTGTTGGGGAGATGAAAATAGAGGATGAATTGTGAATAACATGGGAGGGCTAAAAGTCAGTCGTCCCAGGATGTTGGTTAATCACTTCAAAGATAAGAAGCTGCATTTTAATTGTATATTTTTCAGAAGTACTGAACGTTAGGTTTTGTGTCGGTATCAGCAGGGTCTTGTACCCACCATGGTGTTCAGGACTAGTTCTTACAATCTTGAGTCAGCAGGAAATGTGTTTCTTGCAGTGATATTTGGTTTATGGTAGGTTTATAGCAAAATTTATATATAATTTGTAGCAGCTATATTATATTAGGTTTATAATAGGTTTATAGATATATAAATCTCAGAAACATAGAATCACAGGATGATTTGGGTTGGAGAGAAGCTTAAAGCTCACCCAGTTCTACCCTCCTGCCATGAGCAGTGACACCTTTCACTATCCCAGGCTGCTCCAAGCCCCCTCCAACCTGGCTTTGGGCACTTCCAGGGATCCAGGAGCAGCCACAGCTTCTCTGGGCACCCTGTGCCAGGGCCTCACCACCCTCACAAGGATTTATTCCCAATATCCCATCTAACTCTGCCCTCTGGCAGTGGGAAGCCATTCCCTGTGTCCTGTCCCTCCATCCCTTGTCCCCAGTCCCTCTCCAGCTCTCCTGGAGCCCCTTTAGGCCCTGGAAAGGGCTCTGAGATCTCTGGAGCCTTCTCATCTCCAGGTGAACACCCCCAGCTCTGCCAGCCTGGTTTCATAGCAGAGGGGCTCCAGTCCTTGCAGCATCTCCTGGATTCCTCTGGATTTGCTCCAGCAGCTCCACGTCCTCCTGACACTGAGGATCCCAGAGCTGGACACAGCAATGGAGACAGAATCCCTTCCCTTGACCTTCTGGTCACATCCATAAATACATTTTTACATAATGTGCTTGTGGCAGTAGCAGTGATAGAAGGTGCCCAGCTTGGCATTGCTTTGCTTTAAAGGACACCCCTCTTGGGCATGAAAGATGGAGAGGTAAAGAAAAGGCAGATTATAAAAATGGATAGAAAACAGAAAAAAAGAAAGAAAGGTAAGGTAGATAAGGATAAAGGTGGAAATAGAGCCACTGGAGGCAAGCAGGGTGTGATCATTTTTCAGGAGCATGGTCTGATGAGAAGAAACACTTGGCAGACTGACCTGCTCAAAATGCTGCCAGTGTGAATGATTAACAGGGATCACCCCAAAACTCAGCAGGCCTTGGAAATCCTTTCCTTGCTGCGGGTATTTTGGTGGCACTCTGGGCAACAGCTCCTGTTTGCTGAGATATTTATGATCCATGGGGCACTTCCTGCTCACATCAGCTTCTAGCAAGGCTCCTCATCCCTCCTGGCAGATCCTCCCTCCCCAGCTGCCCTTACCTGCCATCCGTGTAATTGGCAATAATTTCCCTAAATGCTCACAAAAGCAGATGTTCTGTCTGTGGTCACATCCAGCCAGCTTACACTGCACTGGGTACACGAGCACACAGCATTACAGGACTAATTCCTGTAAATAAGCCTATTAAAAGGTAGGAAATAATGCCTCCAACTAAACCATCAAATGCAGCTGAATCCCACTGGTTGTATTAATTTGTTATCTGCAGCGTGCCAATCCCAGCCCGCCCAGGACCGGGTGCCCTCGTGCTTGGCCAGTTGCTCCTATGTGGTGGTTGGTGGGTGTCTTGTGTTGTTTCCAGCTAATAAATCACATTTATAGGTAATTAACACTCCATCTAACACTTCCTCAGTGTTGCTGATGAGTGGGAGAAGAAGTAGCTTTGTGATGTTGTGAGTGGGGGACTCTGTGCTTTCAAGGCTTCAGGTGATGCTGCTGGAGAAAAAAAATTGATCTCACTTATTTTCCTGCCTCAAAGCAGGGGATAAAAAGGTGGGTCCCCAGTTGTTCTCCAAGTTCTGAATGTAAGGAACATGTTTATTACAATGAGAGTGGTAAAACACTGGCTCTGGTTGCCCAGAGAAGCTGCCCCATCCCTGGAGGTGCTCAAGGCCAGGTTGGACAGGACCTTCAAGCCCATCCAGTTCCACTCCCTACCATGGGCAGGGACACCTTCCACTATCCCAGGTTGCTCCAAACCCCTTCCTTGGATACTTTAAGGACAGGAAGCTCTTAGAAACTCTCTAAATTCCATGAACTCACTTTTCTCTGGCCCCACATGTTCAGCACCATTTCATCCACTCATTTGATTGGTCATCTGAAAAAAAATGGAAAAATCTTGGCATTTTGACGAGCTGGCTTTTTAAGGCAGCATCTCTGAGCTCCAGAAATACCTGTCAGGCAGTTTTCCTTTCACCTGGAAATACACTCCGATGTCTTATTTGTGGATTGTGCTGAAAAACAGTTGTGTCTGGCAGCACAACTGCTCCAGTCAGACTTTTCAGCTTGAAGCCTTCAGCAGAAGACGTGCCTCACAATGCTTTTGGCACTCACATAAGTCAGGGAGGAATACGCTTCAAATCCACTTCCCCTCGTTTGCAAACCTTGTTTATAAACCCTCGTAGCCGCTGGTAAAATCATGATTTTGGTTTATCTGGAAAACAGAGAAACACACTTAATGAGAGATGCAGGGGATTCATCTCTGGCCCCGCTCTGGCTGTCACCATTTGTACCTCATCCTCAACCCTTTTTTTTTTCCCCCCAGTCTAATACATGCAAATATATGTAAAGAGTAAAGACTGTTCCACCGAGTCTTGCACGTTTGTTCAAAGAGGAGGAAAACAAGTCGATCTTACAGGGAATTTGCAGGCTGAATTTTTAAGACCTGTCTATAAAAAAAAGAGCAAAAAAGAAAAAAATAAAGCAGCTGTTGGCCGCGGGTGCTGACCGAGGTGATTCTTCCCGGCATCTGTTTTCCCTGCGCTGGCAATCGTAATGTCATTAATATGGAGCTTTTGGAGAACTGGAGTATATCCTAATTAGCAGCCTCTGATTTTTTTCCTAGTTTCATAATCAGTGATCTCGGCTACACCACAAGTGTTACTGTGGCAACAGGGCTGAACTGAGCAGCGGTGCAGAATTACCGCAGGTGAAGCGGTGATTTCACGGCTCCGCGGCACTTTCTTAGCCCGGGGGCTGCTCCGTGGGACGGGCTGGCTGCTCCCCGCACCTACAGGTGTCCCGGGTGGATTTCAGGGTAAGCACAACCACGGAGATAAAGCTGCTGCATGACCGAACGCATGCGTTTTAATTGGGGCTGAGCCTCTGTAATGAGATTTTAAGGCTGTCATGCGAGCGATCCCCTCCGACACCTTTGTTTTAAGTAGGATGCTCCCAGCCCTCACTGCCTGAACGCTCCTGGCTCAGTCTTGGCGTGGAGCTGGGACTTCATCCCTGTCATGCAGAAAGGGCTGAGCCCAAACACTGGGCTTTTTTAAATTTTTTTTTCTTTTGGTGGAGGTTTCTTTTATTTTAAGCCTTGTTTCTCCTCCCCATGCACGATTCGCTCTCTCCAAAAGGCATTTTGTTAGGTAAGGATGTTGTCATGCTGAATAATGGCCATCCTTCATCCCGACTCCTCCATCAAAAGCAACCGGTCCTTTTCATAGCTGGAATTTGAACTGTGCTCCTGTTTCCTTTGTACACGCCTGGCACTTAGGAGGGGACACCCTAGAGTGGCATATTTAAGGAAATATGTTCCTGTGTGCCTTGACTTTCTTTTTGTTTCGATTATTAATTAATGGTTTTGAATAATGAGTGGAGCCAGCTTCTCCCGCGCCTCTCCGGCGGTTGTTCTCTGCTTGCCGTGTTGCAGCTGCAGTGCTGATCCCGTGGGGAAAGCACACCAGGAGAGGGGTCTTGTACTAACCACGGGTTTTTACAAGCTCTGAGGGCGTTTCTTGGGCAGATCTGTGTTAATCAGCACAGGGTGTCACCTCCCTCTCCCCTTGGCAGCACAGCTCCTGCTGCCCCCCATCCCTCACCTCGCTCGGTGTCACCTCCCTCTCCCCTTGGCAGCACAGCTCCTGCTGCCCCCCATCCCTCACCTCCATCCTGCTCAAGGCTTGGACGTGATCCTTCACCTTCCTCCTCCCTGCCCTGACAGCTCCCTCAGGCTCAGCTCTCTGCTCTCCTCCTCAAAACTTCCCCTTGGCTCTCACCTATCCCGCCTCGAGGTTCTGTCCTTTAGGAAACTCTCTCCAACTGCTCTTTCTCCATTGCTACAGGCCCAGGAAGATTTTCATCCCCTCCATCTCTTCCATAATTTGTTCCCCAAGCCATCCCAGTTTGTTCTGCAGTAGCAACTGGCACATATTCCCATGATCACACATCTGTGGCACCAGGAGAAAAGAGTGGCCGAGGGCGAATTAAACCTGTCCTAATTATGAGAGTTATTAGGAAAATTATTATTAGGAAAATAATTTGTATTTGTAGTTCTTCCCCTCGGAGGCACCTCGGGCGGTTTCCGGGCGGTGGCTGTGGCAGGGGTGCCCTTCCATGAACAAGGATCTTTGAGGGCCTTGATCTTAGATGTGCCACAGATCTGCTCCTGGCTTCATCCAGGGATGTAGCCTCATCCTCTGTCTTTTATTTCCATACTTTTAGCATGAGACCATCAAGTCTGTACTCTCTTTGTTAGTATTTGCTTGTTTTTAAACATTCAGGGACAGAATTCTTTCCTAAAAGCAAGATACTACAGAAGAGTAAGGTCTGATGTGCCAATTACAGGGGACTAATTGTGGGGCTTGGATGATCCTTGGGGTCCTTTCCAACCCAGACCATTCTCTGGTTCAGTGACTGGTACCCACTGTCACCTTTTCTGCATCTTTGTAGGAAGCTGAACTATTTCATGCCCCAAAAACATCCACATTTATTGGTTTTCATTCATTTGGGGGATTTTTTGTTGTTTTGCAGAGGTGGGGTGTGTTTTTTTGGTTTTTTGTCTTTGTTTTGTGGGGTTTTGTTGTTGTGGTTTTGGGTTTTGTTTTGATTTTTTGGTTGTTGTTTCGGGGTTTTGTTGTTGTTGTTGTTTTGGGGGGTTGTATTTATTTGTTTTTTATTTTGTTTTGTTTTCTGCAAACCTCATCAGTTTATTTTGCAGTCCCAGAAGTGTTTGGACAATGCTCTCAGGCACACGGTGTGATTTTTGGGGTTGTCCTGTTCAGGTTCAGGAGCTGGACTTGGTGATCCTTGTGAATCCTTTCCAACATCCTGCACTGTGTAGGGATCTCCTGCCCCGTGCTGGGTGCTTTCTTACTCCACCATGAGCTTCAATCCCAGCAGCTTTGGTTTTTGAGGAGTTTGGAGGTCAGGCAGTTACAGAATCACACTGATTGATTTTGGAAGGAACCACTGGAAGTCATCTGATCCAACCTCCTGCACCAGCAGAGCTGCCAGATCCGGTTTCACGGGATGGTGTCCAGACAAAGTCTGAGTGTTTCCAAGGAAGGAGACTCCACAACACCCCTGGACAAGCTGTGTCAGCAGCTGGTGACCCCCCCAGCAGAACGTGTTCCCTGGTGTTCACAGGGACCCTCCTGTGGGCAGTGTGTGCCCACGGCCCCTTGTCCTGTCCCTGGCCATCACTGGCAGAGCCTGGCTCTGTCCCTCTGCAGCCTCCCTGCAGGTGTTGATGGACAGGGATGAATGAGAGCCCCGCAGCCTTCTCTTCTCCAGGCTGAGCAGCCCCAGCTGTCCCAGCCTTTCCTGAGAGCAGAGATGCTCCAGTGGCCTCCCTGGGCTCTCCCCAGTCTGTCCCTGTCCCTCTTGTCCTGGGGAGGCAGAGCTGGGCCCAGTGCTGCAGGTGTGGCCTCACCAGTGCTGAGCACAGGGGCAGGATCCCCCCAGGACCTGCTTGGGGAACCTCCTTCCATGTTCTGGATGGTGAACACCTGATCTTCTCCTTCCCACCACGATGGCTTCACACACGCTGCTGCTGCTGCTGCTGCCGGCTGGGCTTTGGGAGGGGATCACCATGGGATGGGTTAACATCTCCCTCAGGTTCATATCCACGGGAAATACTGATCCTGGTTCAGACCAGCAGATTTTAACATTATCCCAACAATGACAGATATTCCCAGGTGTCCAGAAATCCAGGTGGGAGTAGGGTTGGGTTCCCTCCATGCACATATCATGATGTTACTCTTTGAAAGATGAGTGTGTGTTCTCCTGTCCAACTGAAGGACCTGAAAATGCTCCAAGAACTGGAGCCCTCTGCTCTGGAGACAGATGGGAAAGCTGGGGGTGTTCACATGGAGAAGAGAGGGTTTCAGGGAGGCCTTCACGAGCTTCCTGTGCCTAAAGGGGCTCCAGGAGAGGAGCTGAGGGACTTTGAACAGGGCCTGGAGTGATGGGACAGGGTGGAATGTCTTCACACTGCCAGAAAGCAGAATTAGATGGAGAAATTCATTAATGTCAGGTTGTTAAAGCCGTGGCACAGGGTGCCCAGAGCAGCTGTGGCTGCCCCTGGATCCCTGGGAAGATCCCAAGGCCAGGTTGGACGGGGTTTGGAGCAGCCTGGGCTAGTTGAAGTTATCCCTGCCCATAGCAGGAGGTTGGAATTGGATGGTTTTTAAGGTGCCTTCCAAACCATGCCATGAGCAAATCTGATGTGCAGGAAAACAGTGATTTGTGGAAGGTTGAGCAGGTGGAGAAATCCAAGCTCCAGGCCCTTCCCACAGGCTCATCCTCCTCCTCCTCCTGCCCCTCTCCGTACAGGGACTGTCACTCGTGTGGAAGCTGCCTGTTTATTTAAAAGAAGAAAGAAAAAAAAAGAAGAAAACTAAATGGATTTTCAGAAAGGGTGAATGGCTGCTGTGATTCATCTTTTCTGGTGAAGAGTGAACAGCAGAGGGTGGGGGATAATGTTCAGTGACACATCAAAGGCCTTGCTTCAGCTTCGGAGACACATGCAAGGAATTAGTCACTGCGTTTTAGTGTAACAAAACCCTTTTTCCTCCCTAAATTCAATTCTTCTGTCCCTGTGATGGCCAACTCGCTGCAGCCCTTGGCTATTCCTTGTGTGTTTTTACAGCCTTTGCATCTCATCCAGCAGGAGAGGTTTGGGGTTACGCTGAGGTTGCCCTGCTATCACACAAACTCCTCTGCCGTGGATCGCAGCTCCAGCAAGAGGCTGCAAATCCACAAACAGGATTTGAAAGGAGCAGAGAGGGGGGAGAGGGAATGGCAGGTTTGTTTTCCAGGGTGGCTGAGCCATGCTGATGGCTTGCTGCCACCAAAAAGAATAGAAAAATGTCCATTTTCCCCTTTCTTTATGCTCGTGCTTGTTCTCGCCCTACTGTGAGCTGCTTCAAAGAGCCAACCTTGCTCCCAGTTCTGCACCCTCTCCTCCCACCGACAAATAAAAAGGAAAAATGAACATCATTTTTATTTTTCACTGCAGTTGGAGCCATCACAAGGCAGCCAGGCAATCTCAGTTGAGCCACTGCCTTTCAGCATCCTCCTGATGACAGCAGGGATTTCTGGGGTCCCGGGAAAGCTGGTTAGAATTCAGGTTGTGTCTCCTCAGTGCACACAGAAAAAAGATTGCCTCATTTTCCAGGAATTAGGAATATGTCAGAGGTGGGGGTAAATCCTGCCTTTGATTGTGGACGGCTGTATCCGGGTTGGATCTGGGCAGTTTCTGCAGCAATAAACTCTAATTCTTTGCATTCTGGAAACACGGCAGGGTGATCCTGCAGCCTGACCCCCCCTGTAGCACCAGCACAGGCATTTTGAAGCCACTTATTACTTTATAAAGAGATTATTTCCTTTATATTTTTATTTTTTTTTTGTCGCCCCCTCCGGCATCAATCATCTTGACAAGATCTGCTTCTTTTAAAACATACATCCTGCAGCTTAAAAATCCAGCCTTTCCTACAGAGAAGATCCCAAGCAGTTTATGGAAAAATGCAGTGCACACACACTATCTATGTATTGATATATATGTATCTAGATCTACCAAAAAAAATACATATATATATATATATATATATATATAATATTTATGGGTGGCAATTATGGAGGTTTCCAAGCCTGATCTTTGAAAAAAAGAAGGTTTCAAGCAGAGCCACGATGCCGAGCATCCCGAGCCTCCGGAGCAGCGGTGCCAGAGCCGGCGCCCTGACGTCAGGGTGTTTTTCTGCAGAGCTCGCAGGATGTTGCAGCCGGCCAAGAGCTGTGTTTATGTTGATAACATTACAAGTATTTCCTCTCCGTTTCCGAAACCAGCAGGGAGGGAGCCGAGGGGGAAGGGAGACTCGGGTTTCTCCGGCTTTGGGGTAGGGCTCTTGAGGCCTTTTATGTTAAGGAGCGGGGAACACGAAGCGCTGGCGTTTATTTATGCTGCTTTTGGGAATAGGGAGTGTTTAAGAGCAGGGGCTGGGAATTGGGAGCTGGGCTGGCACAGCCCTCCCCCAGCACAGGGCTCTTCGCCTGCTCCCTGCTCCCGATCTGGCTTTAAGGTGATAAAGCAGCTCCGGCAGCTGATTGTCACAGGAGCAGCTCCAGGGGTTTGGATTTTTGGGTAATGATGTGCACAGCAAGCTGGGGTGCTCCCAGCATCCCATTCCTTCTGACAGTCACACTACTAAAGCCATAAAAACTCAGGTTCTGCACGGAGCGCCCGCATCCAGCTTTCTTCACGAAAGCGGGGCAAGGCTTGGGGAAATCCAGCATTATCTCCCTTTGCCAAGCCCTTCCTCCTCCTGCAATCCACTCATGGATCAATGAGCTGATTAAATGTTGAATCAAGAGGGGTTTAGAGCTCTCTGCCTGCTGATGTAATCCCAGAGCATCGGGAAGGAGGGACCCTCATCGATGGCTGGACTTGATGAGCTTAAGGGTCTTTTCCAACCTAAATGATTCTGTGATCATCCCACCATCCCAAAAGGGCTTTGCAGCCAGTCCAGGAATCTCCTGTAGCTCTGCTCCATGTAGCAATCACAGTTTATGGAAATAAGCCCAAACTCTTTTATCCTTTGTGTGTTATTTCCCAGTAGTGGAGAGAAGAGAGGGGATTCATGGCTTTTCCTTCTTTCCTCCCACCCTCCCTGTCCTGCTTTAATGCCAAGGGAAAGTGTGGTGAGGATGTGGGGAAGCTTTGGCACAGCTTGCCTGGAACAGGAGCAGAAATAGGATGAGTGTGATCCCAGATGAATGGGGATCCTGAATGAATGGGATCCCAAATGAACCAGGACCCGATGTGAACAGGGACCTGAAATTAATGGGATACTAAATGAATGGGAAAGCCAGAGGAATGGGATTCCAAATGAGTGGGATCACAAATGAACAGAACCACAAATGAATGGGAATCCCAAATGATTGTGGATCCCAAGTGAACGGGATCCCAAATAAACAGAACTCAAATGGGGATCCCGAATGAACAGGATCCCAAATGAAGGGGAGCTCTTGTTTTGAGAAGCAGGTTTGGGAAAGAGCAAGGAGCCATATCCACCTCTGTGAATGGATTTACTGTGCAAATATTCATCAAAATACAGCAAGTGGTCACTTTTTTCCTAGCACTGCTTCCAGAAGAGCTGAGTCTTTCCCTTTCCCTTGCCACTGTGTCCTTGCTGTGGCAGCGATGGGCTCCCAGTGAGGGAAGTGGTTGCAGTGATGAG
This sequence comes from Parus major, assembly GCF_001522545.3. Taxonomy (NCBI): domain Eukaryota; kingdom Metazoa; phylum Chordata; class Aves; order Passeriformes; family Paridae; genus Parus; species Parus major. The sequence goes on from NC_031771.1 coordinate 66,205,352, forward strand.
ATCTTGGTGTTTTCATCAGCCCTTGTGAGGTTTTCAGAGCATCTCTGTGTCATCATTTCCATTCTCTGGAGTTTCAGTGTGTGTGTTTCACTTCCTCCTGCTTTTGCACATGGGTCCTATCAGGATGAGCACCTTATTTCTGTGGGATTCCACAGTGGGATGCTTGGGCAATCTGAGTTCTGCAGCAAGTTACAAAGATCACAGAATTATGGAATGGCTTGGGTAGAAAGGGTCCTTAAAAACCATCCAGGTCCCACCCCTGCCATGGGAGGGACACCTTCAACCAGACCAGGTTGCTCCAAACACTGTCCAACCTGGCCTTGGACACTTCCAGGGGCAGCCACAGCTTCTCTGGGCACCCTGTGCCAGGGCCTCCCCACCCTGACAGGGAACAATTTATTCTTTATAAATACTGGATTTTCTCCCCAAAACCAAACCTGTGTAGACCAGGCTCATCTCAGACTCTGCAGGCAGCTGACCAGGCTGAGTGGGGTGTGTTAATCACCATGAGTGGAACATGTCATCAAAGTCATCAAACTACTGGTTGTGGGTTTTTCCCGACATCCCACCCTGGAGCACAGCCTGAGGGAGGCATTGCAGGACCAGTGCTGCTCTCACCAGTGACAGGAGGACTGAATCAGTTCAGATTCATGCAGACAGATATTTTAACTGGTGATGAAACCCTCTGGAATGCTGTCTGCTCACACCAGTGGGACCCTTGGAGAAAGCCCTGCCCTGCTTGCAGCAGCAGGGCTGGCCATGGACGGAGCCTGTGGAAAGCTCTTATCTTCAGAGCTTGGTTTCCTTCTGGTTCAGGGTTTGTCTGACCTTTTGGTCACTGAGTAAGGTCGATTTTTGCCAGGTTTTCTTTTGGAGGGGGAGGAAAAACATGTAAGTAGGTGGTGCTGGTGGGAGAATACTCCCGGGTGGGGTGGGAGGATCTTGTATTGCTGATACCGTTTCCAGCACGTGGATGACTTCAGTGTTGTCCTTCTGCCCAGAGTTTGGGATGGGGCTAGATGAAGCAGATTTAAATAAATAGAAGAAGCACAAACAACACAAGATCTATTAGAGGGGGAGGGAATAAAACCCGTTCTTGGCAGCGCCTCAGGTTGACTTGGCAGCGAGATCTCGCAGCTCTCTCCTGGGAGATCCTGGAGATGCAACTGGACACAGGACAGAAGCCTGAAGGACAGGAGTCGTGAGCAGCTGCTGGCCCATGGCACGGAGCAGAGCAGTGTCTGAGCCCTCTCTGGGCTCAGAGCAGAGGAGAGGTGTTGGCCCATCCTCGGAAGGCCCCGTGGCCACGTGCTGGTCTGGACTTGGCAGCTCTGGGCTCTGTCCTGGCCAGCACGATGACGTCTCACATCTCTGGGCCTCTGGATCTGTAGGTGTTTGGGAGGAGATAATGATACCCATTTCTCAAGAGCTTTCTGAGGTCTCCAGAGGAAAGAAATCACCATCAAAATCTTGTATTAGAAAGGGCTGGGGGAAATGATTTTACTGATGTCATCGTCCTGTAATTTTGCTGGATGTTTCCTGGGAAGCACGTACAGTATGGGCGTGCAGCCTGAGCTTGCTGATCTTCTTGGATTATTTGGGACTGTTTGTTCTGCCCACATTCACAGGGAATCCAGCGGGGTTTGAATGGAGCTGAGTGTTCTGGCCCTGCCCAGTAACATTTCAGGTGTCACTGAGCCAGGGGGAGCTGACCTCTCCTTCATTCCTGCCTCCACTTCTGGGGCATTTGGGGTCAAGGCTCTTTGCCGTGGTCTTCGCCTAAATCACCTTTGAGTTTTGTCAGAGTGCAGTCATTGGCAGACCACTGTATGAACAATTTCATTTCCTTTAAGACCAGATATTTGGTTTTAGTGCTCAGCTTGTTCTTTTCATGCTCTCCCACATTTCACCCATTCCCTGCTTCATCCATGGCCACTTTTGCTGCTCTACCAGACTGGGATTTCTCCATGTTCTTTCCCCCTGGGGTTGTATGAACTCACCCATAAATCCTTCCCATCCAGATGCCTGCAGGGACTCCAACCACACTTCCCCTTCTCCCTCTGAGCTTTACAAGATGCACACCAACGTTCCCACCTTGGATTATTTTGGGATGATACTGCATGAGGGTTTAAATAAGTGTCCTGTGCTTTCCTCCCCAGGTCAACATGGATTTGTGGTTCTTTCTCCTTTTGCTCGGAAGTGGCCTGATAAGTGTTGGTGCTAACAACGTTACAACAGGTAAACTGTGCTCCTCATCTCTCTTTGATGCCATCTTTAGGATCAAAGCAGTGAGTGTGAATGTGCTCAGTGTCTCATTCCTTCTGCCCTCCATGCAATTGTAACATAAACTGTTGGAAAGAGGGTGATGAGCTTCAGGTGCTCAAAAACGTCCCCGCAGGTCTAGCTCTGACTGATATTGATCCTGACCTCCAGGGGCTCTAATGTTTGTACCTCCCCATAAGTAGCACCTGTTCAAGTTATATTTTTGTGACATTTGCATCACCTGCTGTGCAGAGCATTTCCTGTCCTGCAGTCAGGATTTGTTGGGTGTTTTATAGTTACAGTCATGTGAATCTTCAGCATCTAAACCCTCAGTATCACAGAAAAGAATCTCACAGAGGTTCCCCTATGCTTTTCCCTTCTCAGAGCCACCCACAACAGTGTCCACCACCATCAGGAGCCCCACCACAGCTCCTGCAGCAGGTCCTGAGCATGGGACCACACCTAACACAAACAGACTCAACATGAGCACTCCAGAGACTGTTTCTACCACAGCGCCAAATCCTCCTCCAACCACAGCTGCCAGGATCTCCCCCAACGCCACCACTGGCAGCCTCAACATCTCCTCCACCCTGGGGACAACCGTGCCTGTGCCTCCAGCCCCGTCCCTGCTCCCCAGCGTGACGCCGTCGGCTCCAAGCACCGCTGTCCCCAGCACGGAGGCGGAGACGACCGAGAGGAATTTCAGCATGGTGGTGACAACACAGGAGACCTCTTCTGCTTCCCACAATGGTAGGCACCTCCTCCACCTCTTCTTCTCCAGGCCACCCTGCCTCTGGGTTTGTTTCTTTGCTCTTCTTTTGTTTTGCTGAGCAAAATGGAGCAGAAAACCTTTTGGGGGCCAGTTCTGTGGTGATAGGAAAGAAAGAACTCCCTGAATGGATCAGATGAGAAGAGATTTATCTGACCAAAGGTCTGGGCCAAGTGAAATATCTAGTGAAAGATATCCACAGGTGCACTAGGTGATCTTTGCTTCCAAGCCAAACTACTCTGTGATTCTCTCCTTACATTATCAATTTTCCCCATTACTTGGGCAACTTCAATCTTTGAAAGGTCCAGATGAAAGAGACTTGTCTCTGTTGCCATCCTGATCTCATTCCCCTCTTGGCACGTCAGGAAAGTGACCCCAAAAAACATAGTTTGGCTGCTCAGTCTGGGTTAAGAGCAAAAAAATCAGGTAAAAAGAGGCTGAGGTGACCAGAAATCCTTGCTGGGATGTGGCTCTTCAGCCATGGTTTGCTCATTGTACTGTTTGACGCCCACTTTGGGTGCTGTGTGTTTCCATCTTGCAGCAGGAAGATGGCAGTGCCTGCTAGACCTTGGGATTTAGTGGAAAAACAGGATTGGTGACTTGGTGGTGGATTAGAACACCCTGAAACAAGATAATGGTGGAGTTAATGCAGGGAGGTGTCAAGTGTGTATTCCTTAAGAATCAATTTCCCAAGGGGTGGTGGCTGTTGGGTGTCTCTGCACCTCAGTGAGATGTGTGTGCCCTCCTCCTCTGGGAATCTGTGGAAGCCACAGTGAAGCTGCAGGGAAGTTGTCTTTGCTACCAGCATAGGAAGGGATGTGACTGAAGGAAGTTCACAACCCAGCTTTTGTAGTGTTCTGCCACCCCTGAGCTCATCCAGCTTCCTCCCCAACACAAATCCTTTTTTACAGAGTGAAGAAGCCTTAGACACACACATGGGACAAGTTTGGTATAAATGTAGCCTGCATATAGGAGAGATGGAGGCAAAAGTGCTGCTAAAATCTGGATTTTGTAATATGATGGCTGCTCAGGGAGGGGGGCTGAATTTATCATTTTTGTGTCTCCACTGCCTTTTCGTGGTTTGGGTTACCACTTTTGGTGATTCCCCTGGTCTATGCCATGACACACTGGCCATTGCACCATCAAGGTCAGAAGTGGCTTCTCACTTGATGTCAGCCCAGAGAACAAATGATCAAACCTCATTCTTTATTTATCTCTCTAAGTAATTTGTCAAGGAGGAAAATCAGCTTTAGGGCTTCCCCTACCAAAAGATTTAACAGGAAATGTTGGTGTTAGTCATGGAAGAGCCAAGTGGTGCTCGAGAAGGGGACTGGGGCAGAAGGTCACACGTTGTACAGGCAGTTCCTCCCTGTCCAAACTCACCAGGATTGTCCTCAGCCCTGTGCTGCAGCTCCTCACACACAGCTCATGGCCACGGGCATTGCCCCAGGAGATCCAGGCCCTGCTCTCCTGGCATGGGTTTGTTCTGGTGTCCTCTGGATGAGACATCCAACCCAGCAGGTAGAGACTTTCCTTGGATGCTCCTTGCCCCCATCCCTGAGCCCAGCTGCTCTTAATTGAACTCTTGGCTCAGCCACTCTCTTAAAATTATGCACCAGTGTTATCTCTTGATATTTAAGTGCTAATGAATTACACCAGTGACTTGCTGGTTATGGGTTATTTAAACAGTAAGTTTTGTTTATTGATGTTAAAGCTTGGCTTCAGCTCCTTGTTCTGCTGATAAAAACTCTGGATTTGTTCTTATTTCCTTACTCAGAAATTCATTTTAACATCCTGGTTTTATAGCTAGTGTTTTAAAGGAAAGATTTACAGGCAAATGATGAGAGTTACTAAATTTGTTCCTGTCTTGGTCTTTGATCCTTCCTGACTTAAAATGTCTTTTTCCTTTGTTGCTAAGAGACTTTTGTTTTCTTTTTCTGCAGGTAACTCTGACAGAAGAGGTAAGAGTGTTATATTTCATTGCTCTTTACTCATTAAAAACATTTCCAGAAGCGTTCTGCTGTTAGAGAGATCTCCTTAGGACTTCCAAATGTGCTTTTATGAAACCTCTCAAGCTCTTTACAAGAGCTGGTGACACACTGATGTCTTAATTTCTGTTGAGCTTTTCTTTTTAGAACGAAACAATCCCATTCCAATTTGTACATGTCCTATTAGATACGAATTGTTCCTGCTCTGAGAATGTCAGCACGTCCCTAGAGCTGTATGACCAAAGTCTAAGAAGCCATTCAGAAAATTTCCTTTTGGGTTTTTTTGGGTTTTTTTTGCTGCTGAATTGTCTTTATTGACTGTGACTTATGTGATTTGATCCAAACCCATCCTGCAGATGATGGGAATAATTATTGTTCTCCTTCATTCTGTTGGCAAGCAGTAACACAAATCCATTTCTTGTAAGAGAACAGCACTTTAGGGACATTTTTCCATCTCTCAGCTCTGAGAACTGGCATCTCTACCAGAATATTTGCAATTACTCATGGCTTTAGCGCTCCAGGAGCGGGCAGAGCTGGGCTGGCTCCCACCTGGAGGCATCAGCTGCCTCTGTGTGTTCTCATCCTGGCTCTGATGGGTGCTGCAGCTTTGCAAACTCTGCCTTGTGCTGCTCGCTGTGCCTGGCTCACCACTGATGGTCCAGGGAGCAGAAAGATGCTCTGCAGGGACAATAAAAGGGATGCAGGTCTGAGGGAACTCATCTGAAATTGTAGCTAAGCCTCTGCAGAAATGCTCGCTGTAATTCCCTCAGATCTGGCCTGGTTTAGGCCTGAGTTTGTGCTCCCTCTGCCATCATTCATTCCTGCTCCTGAGGGCAAAGATTAAAAAAAATGGGAATAAATCTGACTTCCTAACAAGATTTTTATTAATTAATATAAATATAGTTAGGAAATCAGATTAAATAAGGGACTTTTTACAAGAGCATAGAGTGATGGAATGAGGAAATGGCTTCAAACTTGGAGTAGGTTTAGATTAGATATTGGGAATAAAATCTTGACTGTGAGGGTGGGGAGGCCCTGGCACAAGGTGCCCAGAGATTGGATCCCTGGAAGTGTCCAAAGCCAGCTTGGATGGGGCTTGGAGCAACCTGGGGTGGTGGAAGGTGGCAGGGAGTGGAATGGGATGATCTCTAGGGTCCCTCCCAACCCAAACCATTCTGTGACTGGTTTTGTGGGCAGATGTTGCCAGCTGTGAGCAGGGATGGGCTGCTCAGCCCCGTCCCTCTGCCATGGCTGCACCCAGGTCTGGGTGACATGCAGAGAACACCCTACAGAACACCTCTGCCTGCAGCTGGGACACGATCCCAAGCACCAGAGGAGGGTTTGGTGGCTCCTCAGAGGGGCCAGGACAAGATTTAAGCCTCCTTAAATCTTAAGCCTCCTTTGCACCTTTCACTGTGAATGGCTGGAGCTTGTCAGGAGTGTTAGGTGATGGTGTAATTGAAATTACAGCATAATAAAGTCTTCCTAGGTCCATCTTTTAGAATCCAATTTGTCCCTTTTCCAGGTGGATTTCCAGCATGAAACCCTCAGGCTGGAGCAGGACAGGAGCTGTGGGGGGTTGGCACAGCTCAGCAGGGCTGGCAGGGTGGGGAGGGATCTGGGGACCCTCCAGCTCATTTCCTGCCTGGGCTTTGCTGGGTTAGAAAGCTCCAACTCCTCGTCCCTCCAGATGTGTGGAAAGAACAGGAAAAAAAACCCCAAAACCTCCAAACTCTGTGCACCCTGCTGCCAGAGCCAGCCCTGCCCACAAATCACACCTCACTCACAAATCACCAGCCACCAGTGCCCTGCAGCTCCAGCCCAGCACTGGTTAGGCTGAGCTTAACTCCAGCCAAGGCAGGAAGAAATGGTCCAAGGGTGATTTAACACCACAGGTTTTGGCAAGGCAGCTCTCCCTCCTGTCCTGCAGCCAGGATGGAGATGGTGGCTCAGAAGTGTCACTGAGGGGCCAGGGCTGGCTGTGGTTGAGCCAAGACCAACCTGTTCTTGCTTTTGGGAAGTGGCAAGATGGGGAATGCCAAGGCTCATCACCTGCTGAGGTGTGCAGGAGGCAGAATTCCCAATAAATTCCTTTAGGGCTGTGGGAGGTGCTGCCACGTTTAGGCAGTAGATGAGAAGGACAAAGACATGCAAAACCAGCATCATTTAATTGTTTTATTTGCCACACTGGGTCATTGCCTTGAAATCATGACACAAAAATCATCTGTTTCAATAGAAAAAAACATTCCCAGACCTCACACCACAGAGGGACAAACACAGAAATATAATCAGAGTGCCCTTGGGGAGCTCAGAGATGCACAAAATAAACCCCACCTAAGGAAATCTGCTGGCTGAAATTGCTGAGACACATGGAGCAGGAATCTGCAGGGAGATGGATGCACAGAAGGTGGGGAGAGGGGTCGTGCCCTGCAGCCTCCTGGGGCTGTGTAGACACGATGTGGTGACCCCCTCAGATGGAGGGAGCTGCTGAAAAATGGAAATAACCCCAGCTGGCATGGCTGGCATCCACATTTATCTGAAAAAATGCCCTTCAGGGCCATTCTCCTCCCTGGTTGGAGCTGCTTGGCTTCCAACCCATCTGGGTGATTTGCCAGCACCAACCACCGATTCACTGACCTCCAGCACAAGAGAGAAATGGCTTATTTAAAAGAGAAATGAAAAGTTTGTTGTGGGTTGTGGAGGATGGGAATGTTTCAAACTAATCTAAGTGTTTTTGCAAGAGAATTGTGAGGTTCCTGCCCTTGAGGAGCCAAACTGGGTCACACTCGGTGGCCTGGTGGTGTCTGACCTCTCCTGCTCTCTAAACTCTGTATTTCCAGGGAGGAAAGGGTAGGGGTTGGGACTAGATGGTGTTTGGAGGTCACTTCCAACCCAAATTATTCTGTAATTTTAGAATCACGGAATGGTTGGGTTGGAAAGGATCTTAGAACTCAGCCAGTTCCACACTGTGCCATGGCCAGGGACACCTTCCACTATCCCAGGTCACTCCAAGCCCCATCCAGCCTGGCCTTGGACACTTCCAGGGGCAACCACAGCTTCTCTGGGCAGCCTGGTCCACACCAAGTCTCACCCTGGAGGTGTTCAGGTCCCAGGTGCAGCAGGAAGCTTTGCCCTCTTGTCCTGTTTGGCAAAGAACTGCAAGCAGGATGGTGGTGGTGTCAAAAATGTACCTGTGGGATCTTGGAGAGGCCAAGATTTTTCACCTGTTTAATATAAAGTTCTTGTATTATCCCAAACTCATGGGCCTGTTAGGAACTTCTCTGGACCCTTAAGTCTCAGGTAGAAAATTATTGAGATCATCAGCTGTCAGAGGAAATTTCTGCTGGTGGCTGCTGGGCCACCCTGTGCACATTCAAGTGTGCAGAGGAAACCCCAAAAATATCCCAGTCCCAACTTCCTCCATCACTGTTTTCATCTGCAAGGTCACAATTTCACGGTGACCAACTCCTGGAGGAGATTGAGCTGCTCTGAGTGGTGGTTTCAGGGTTTAATCTGACCTGGGAGTGTCTGAGGCTCACTCATCCTTTTCTTCCTTCACTCTCAGACTGAAAAAACAATGCAACATCACTTAATACTATTTATTATTTATTATGTTTTTATTACTAATATCATCATCAGAATTGTTCTTCAAGCAGAAATTGTAGAACTCTGTCCCTGTTAAATGATGGCTCTGGATGTTTTCCAATGTCCATAACCACACCTTTCTCTTCCTCTTGCAGATGAGACTCCCATTATTGCTGTGATGGTGGCCCTGTCCTCCCTCCTAGTCATAGTATTTATTATTATTGTTCTGTACATGTTGAGGTAAGAGCTGCTTTAATGCTGGGTTCCCTTGTTTGACAGAAACAATTCCTGAATGAACAGGAATGAGCCTTTTGTGCTGTCTCCCAAGCTAAAGGCTGACACAGCTGGTGCTTTGAAAAGAAACCTGTAAGGGCAATGAATGAAAATGATGTTTGGGGTTATCTGGTGAATGATGCTTATTTCTTTCTCTGCAAAGCTGCTCCTGGTGTGGGGAATTCCTGTTCTGCCTCTCAAAATGTCACATTTAGCAGGGTAGATTGAACTGAAGCCGTGTCAGTGTGGGGAAAAGCAGGTGAGGTTTCCTTGTGAGGCTGGAAATGATGGGCTGAGTAATCCAGGGGGGCTGCACACAGCCACAGAGTCCTTTCACTGTGTTATTCCTTGATTCCCATCTTGATAGCAAGCAGGATCCAACATCCAGACTCTGTTTTGGGTACCCAAACCTTCCATGGTCCCTCTGCACCTTTCACTGTGAATGGCAGGAGCTTGTCAGGAGTGATAGGTGATGGTGTAATTGAAATTACAGCATAATAAAGTCTTCCTAGGTCCATTTTTTAGAATCCAAACATCTGCCCTGCTCAAAATGAACCATTTCCAGCTCCCAAAAGCATAACTAAGAGGGTCTTTATTCACCTGCAGTAAACATTTTAATTTACTCACCAGTTTGGTGATTACGTAAGTCTTAACAAAATTTCCTTACCAGTGGAAAACTTCCCTCTGTCTCCTGGCTCCAGGCCTGCCCTCACAGCAGTGAACCTGAGGAGAGTTTTGCCTCAGGAGTTCAGCAGCAGCAGAGTTTGAGTCCTTCCCACCTGGCTTCCAGCCCTGAAAAGAAGGGTTTGTGTTCACTGCCCAGTGATTCAGCAAAACTCCGAATTTCAGGCAAAGGGAGCACAACTCCAGGTTAAAAGCACATGGAGCAGGGATTTTCTGCAGGACAGATCAACCTGGGCTTTATGTGCTGTGCTGGATCAGCCCAGGGAGCAGGGAGGGACTCCTTGGGGTGTCCTCTGTGAAGAGCACCCTCAAAGCTTCTGGTTTCCAGCTGGCTCTGGGCTCCTGCAGCTGTTCCAGATGTGCTCACAGGCAGGATTTCAGAGCTCCTGCAGCCTCCTGGACCCAGCTAATTCATGAAGCCATTAGAAAGCGTGGCTTGTCTCATTTGGGAGGGGACCTGAGCTTTTCTGGTGGGTATTTACTGACTTTTCCATCCCAATTCTCTTTGGCAGGTTCAAGAAATACAAGCAGGCAGGGAGCCACTCCAACTCCTTCCGGCTGTCCAACGGCCGGACGGACGACACAGGTGAGTCCACACAGGGCCTCCCCTACCTCCTATTTCTGTAGGCAAATATCTTTTAATTTCTGCTTTTGTTGTTGTTTCCTGATCTCCTTTGTTCCATGTTTTCCCTGGTTTTGGCAGACTTTTGTAGAATGAAGATTTCCCAGCTTTCATTCCACTGACTAAATGTTTGCCCTCAAGTGGTTGATATTAAAATGGGTGATCACTTCCAAAATCGCTACTCACATTCCTCTTGAGTTTTCACAATGTTTCTTTTGACTCAAATGAGAACCTTTTTTTGAAAAAACACATCTTTGGGGAGTAATTAAACATTCTTCTGCTGTTTCAGATTAGGATGGTCTCTGATTAAAGCTCAGATCTTCACTCTAACTGTGGACACCAAACTAACATTTCCAGGGGAAAACAGGGAATACACTTACTTTCATTATAAAAACATTTTTCTACCTCCTAAACATGCACAGATGCAATTTTAAAGCCTTGTCTAAATTCTCCTGCCCCTGAGCTGTGAGCCAGAGCCGACATTGAGGGTCTGAAGTTGGGCATCTCCCTCCATGTGTAGGCACTGATTAAGATCTGAGGAGACCTCTTAAACTCGGTTCAGATGCTTTTCCAGCACTCCTTCCACACAAACCAAACACCTTCTGAGAAGCACTAAATGGAATTCAGCACCTTTTTTTATTTTATGTTGGCTGCTGAAACCTTCCCTGCCTGTCTTACATCGCTGTAAATGGAGGTGTGAACTTCACAAGGCCTCAGCTGAGCTGGTGTAACCCTCACAGGGCCTGGCTGGGCTTTGCTGAGCAGCACAAGCAGCAGCTGCCTTTGCTGTGCCCTCCTGGGAATTGTGGCACAGTGGTGGTGCCAGATCTCCCTGTCAGAGAGGGAGAAGTTGGAATTCAAAGTGAGGTGGTCTCTGACCCCAGTGTTGGTCCTCAGGGCCCTGTGCTGCCTCTGTGAGGGTTTAGGTCCCAGAGTGTTAATCATCATAGGATCACTGATTTTTTGGGGTTGGAAAAGCTCTCTGAGATCATCCAGTCCAACCATTCTCCCTGCATTGCCAGTGCCACCGCTGCCCCATGTCCCCAAATATCACATCTGCACAGCTTTTAAATCCCTCCAGGGATGGGGACTGCAGCACTGCCCTGGGCAGCTGTGCCAGGGCTGGACACCCTTTCTGTGAAGAAATTTTCCCAAATATCCAATTTATACCTCCCCTGGCCCAGCCTGAGCTGTTCCCTCTCCTCCTGTCCCTGTTCCCTGGGAGCAGAGCCCGACCCCCCCGGCTGTCCCCTCCTGGCAGGGAGTTGTGCAGAGCCAGAAGGGCCCCCTGAGCCTCCTTTTCTCCAGGCTGGGCTCCCTCAGCTCCTGCAGCAGCTCCTCATCTGACCTGTGCTGCCAGCCCAGGTCCAAGCCATGATGTGGCACCATGAGAACGAGGAGAAGATAAAAAAAAAGCTGCTCAGATTTGTCCAGCTGCTCCAAAACTTGATCCCTTCCCTGGCCGTGCTGTGATGAAACCAAATAGGTGCAATGAGTGCCCAGGGAGGGGGATTTTTAGGGTTATAAATACCTGAGTGCCCTGGACACTTCCTGCCATCCTGTCAGCTGGGGGAAGGGATGGTGGATAGCTCCAGAACATTCTCTGCTGTTCAAAGAGGATGTGGAATAGCTGGGGAACACCTCCTGTTGCTCAGCTGGGAACACTGTCCCCTGTCACCCCAGTGTCCCCCCACCAAAGGTCCCCTGGTGCTGCTCCTGCCATCACTGGGTGAGCTGGGGCGGTGGGGGCTTAATCAGGTCATAATTAGCAGCACTGCTAATGAGGGAATCTCACAGGAGCCTCCGTGGACAGGAATCGGGAATGAGCTGGTTGGTGCTGCGGGTGGGTTCGGAGCTGGAGGCTTTGCTGCCACCTCGTGTCCACGGATCAGGAGATTCCAGACATCTTTCCAAAGGGATTGGCTCTCTCTGCTCCAGCCCAGCTATTTAAATGGTCACCTGGAGCTGGCTGGGGTGGAGGTGAGGGGTGTGGGTGGTGGGGATGTGTCCGGAGGGGCAGGATGCTCTGATGTGGCATTTACCAGCACATTGTTCCTGCTCTGCCATGAAAACATGACAGAAAACCCTTTTTTTCCTGCCATTTCAGGCTCTCCCAGCGTGTCCCATACAGGCCACGTGTGAAGCTGCTTCCAAGGAGGAGAACAAGGAGAAGAACAGATATGTGAACATTTTGCCCTGTGCGTGTCTGAGCTGGTTGGATGGAGGGGGAAACACTCGGGGACTCCTGCCAGGACTCCCCATTCCTGGTTTTGGGATGGGGAAGGGCATGGTTGAGGGCATTTCACCTCCCAGGTGGGTGGCTGTGTCTGCTTTAGCTTTAGATACCTGTGAGGAGAGGATCCATGGAGCCCTCATCAGCCAGGAGGTTGTGGAGAGTGAAACAAATGGAAAATTCCAGAAGGAACAACTCTTGCCTGGTGGCATTGGGCTGGCTTGGGGTGTCCTCAGATATGCCTTCTGCAGAAGGAAATCTACTTTGGACAAGATCTAGGACCTCTGTGGGTTTAAGCAAGAGGAATTTGGGGGCATAAAGGTGTTTTTGCAGTGGGGGCAGGAGCGTGGGCTCCACTGCAATACCTGGATTTTCACAACACCAGGTACCAGCAGAGTGGAGGGGTTGTCTTTAATGCAGAGTTTTAATTTCCCTCCAGATGATCATTCCAGGGTTCACCTGACTCCCGTGGAAGGGGTCCCTGACTCCGACTACATCAACGCCTCCTTCATTAATGTGAGTTTTGTGATGTGAGGGGGAAATCCCCAGGAGCAAAGCCAGCTTTGGGAAGGGCTGGGGAACCACTCCTGCTGGAGCTGGGCATTTCTGATCTGCAAACATCTGAGGAATCATAGAATCTTTGAGGTTGCAAAAGCCCTCTAAGACCCACAAGTCCAAACATTCCCCCAGCACTGCCAGAGCAGCACTAAACCACGTCCCCAAGTGCCACACACTTTTAAATCCTTGAAGAGTGTGGCCAGTTGGTCACCAGTGCTTCCCAGCTTGCAGGGCTGGATGTGGGAAGGGGATGAGGAAGAAATCAAGGAATCCAGCTAAAATGGAAGCAACACTGCCCTGCTCTGTCCCTGGGAGGAGATGGGTCCTTGTGGTTGTCGCGTGTGGCTCCGATCAGCTGGCAGGGTCATGAGAGAGATGCAGGCACATGATGCAAAGCAAGACTCAAAACAGCTTTTTTCCTTTCCTCCCCCAGTAAATAAAGTACACAAAATCAATCCCTGTGAGTTCTGCAGCCCCTCTTCCCAGGATCAATGCTGGTTTTCATGTGATATTCTGGATGCAGGGTCTGACCCCAGTGGAAGGGCTGTCAGGTTCCACTTCATTGTGCCAAAAAGTGGGGCCAATCCTGCATTATGTGAGCATGGGGAGTGTTCCTGTGGGAAAACAGCACTCTGCACAAGGATTTTCAATTGTTTCAGGCCATCTTTGGAGCTGATCCTCCCCTCAGAGGCTGCAGCCCCTTCTTTGCACAAGGGAGAATGAGCAGCAGAGCAGATGCCAGCTGTTTGTTGCTGAAGTAGATGCATTTCACGACTCTTGTGTTAGAGAAATATTCATTTCTCTTCCTTTTTCCTCTTTTCTTGCAGGGGTACCAAGAGAAAAACAAGTTCATTGCTGCACAAGGTAAATTCTTGACTATTCCCATTGCTCTGTTGGGGGCAGCTGGGCTGGGTCCCTCTGCTCAGGGGAGCTGTGCCCCTCTGCCCCCAGCACAGCACCTTGCAAAGCTCCCCTGGTCACAAGGAGGTCTGGAAGCTCCATATTTGTTCCTGAAATTATTTTCCCAGTCAAGGAGAAGTGCTGGATGTCTTGGTGGACAGAGAGAAGTCCTACCTGTGCAATACCCATTGCTGGAGGGTGTTGTGACCCCTGGAAATACTGCCAGGGAGCTGCCTCATTAAATTCCCCAAATCACAGAACTGTGGAATGCTTTGGGCTGGAAAGGACCTCAGAGCTCATCTCATTCCACCCCCCTGGTGTGGGCAGGGACACCACCCACTATCCCAGCTTGCTCCAAGCTCCCTTGAACACTGCCAGAGATGGGATAGAGAGAAACATCCTTGTAATCTTGAGAAGTCCAAACATCCCTAAAACCAAAATTCCTGCTCACAGAGTGGGGATCATGTCAGCAGCAGGATGTTACCTGCCCATGGGAGTGTTTTGTGTTTCCTCTCTTGACTTGCCAGTGGGTCAGGGCATTCCTGGCCAGTTTCCCTGGCTCTGGCTGGAGAAGGGGCTGGATCAGGTCCGTCAGCACTTCCAGGCTCAGGTTAAGCTCTGGCTCTGCTGTTCTCTTGGCTCACCCTGAGCCTCAGGCTTGGCAAGGGAGTGTAAGCTGAGTTAGCTTCGTGTCTGGCAGGCAGCAGGGAACTGTTCCTGCTCCACACTGAAATGGGATCTCGTGGCTAAAACCCAAAATCCCAGGGCAGGACTTGGGCTGACTGTGGGACAGCCACGATTTCCCTGGGTGACCTTGGGCAAGTCCATGCTCTGTCTGGTTTCCCCTTCTTGAGCTAAATATGGAATTCCTGACCATAAAACAAATCCAGAAATCCCAGCCACTGTGGGATAGGATTATTCCTTGGACACCACAGCACCTCCTGTGACCTCCTGGCAAGAAATGTGTTGGATCATTGGTGATGTGTGACCTCACACGCTGGGTTTTGGCCCCAAATTGTGAGGGGTTGATCCCAAAGAGGACTTTTTGTTTTACCTTGCCCTCAGGACCAAAGGAAGAAACAGTGAACGATTTTTGGAGGATGATTTGGGAGCAAAACACAGCGACAATTGTCATGGTGACCAACCTGAAGGAGAGGAAAGAAGTAGGTGCCAGAAAGTTTCACAGGCTGGGATTTGACCCAAATTGGGCCAAATCTGGTGCATCCTGTGCCTATGGGCTTGTCCTGGGGCCATTCCCAGCCTTGTGAGGGCTTCCAGAGCTCACCTGCACCTGTTTTCTCCCCCCACAGTGTAAATGTGCTCAGTACTGGCCAGATCAGGGCTGCTGGACCTACGGGAACATCCGAGTGTCCGTGGAGGACGTGACCGTCCTGGTGGATTACACCGTGCGCAAGTTCTGCATCCAGCAGGTGCCAGGGATCACCTCTCCCATCCCTTCCCTCTCACACTGGGCATCCCCAAGGCTCTGTGAGGGCAGAGTTGGGATGAAATGACCCCCAGCACACGTTTTTAACCAGAGTTTTTAAGAATTTATTCCTCCCAGGGGCCGGTTCCCAGTGGTACCAGCATGGCTGTGCTGAGAGCAGGGATGCCAGGGCTGAAAATCCATCCTGCAGCACTTGCTGTTACCACTGTTGATTCCTGCTCTCACCCCCCAGACACTTAATGCCTGAAAATAATCAAATTTATCCCCTCAGCTGAGACAAAATCCAGCGCTGTATGTGTTGGGTTTGATTGCTTTCCCATCTGTCACCACTTTGCCTTGTCCTCCAAGGAGACTCCGGGTGTTTTAGTCACTCTCTTTGTTTCCCTGCTGCTCTCAGAGGCAGGCAGGGATGAGTTGGTGCCTGCAAACCTGTCTGGACCCTGGGGGTGATTATCCTGAGCCTCATCCTTCACCTCGATGGCCTGGGCATGTGTGTTTTCCTCCCCTGCCTTTAATCCAAGGGTGATCTGGGCAGAGGAGTGGGAAAGGATGGAGCAACAGCTTCTGTTTGAGTTTGTTGAGGATAAAATAGGGCAGCTGCTGCCTGGCTGGATCCACAGGCAGGGACAGGCTGGCATCTCACACCTCCTGGATGTGGGATGTGGTGCTGGGTGGTTAAAATGTCATGTTTTTAGAGACTGATTTATCCCAGAGCCCGAGTTCATTCCCTTTCAGCTGTGGATGGTGCTTCTTGAGCCATCCAGCCCCATCTCAGCTCTGCAGCTCCCTCTCCCTCTGAATTCTGGGGGAAGAAGGGAAACCTGAGTATTTCTCATTAAGCTGAGTCCACCCTTCCCCTCCAGGTGGGAGATGTCACAAACAAGAAGCCCCAGCGCCTGGTGACCCAGTTCCACTTCACCAGCTGGCCTGACTTCGGGGTGCCCTTCACCCCCATTGGGATGCTGAAATTCCTGAAGAAGGTGAAGACCTGCAATCCCCAGTATGCAGGAGCCATAGTGGTGCACTGCAGGTGAGACCTGCTCACAGCCAACCTCTGCCCATCCTGGGCCACCTGGAAAGCGTCTCCTATTTAAAGGGAAATTTATTTTTATTTTTTTTCTTGTCAGTCAGGAGTTTTTCATTATCTTCATTTAACTTTCCTGTGTTAAACAGGGATTTTCCTCATGGGGACATGCAAAAAAAATGCATGAATTGAAGGAAGTTCTCGGAATCAGTGATGTTAGGCTGTCACAGTTCTTCTGGAGGGGTCATTTGGGTTGTCTGGGTGCTGAATGGGTCAAGCTCAGCGTTGGTGGCATCTCCCTTGGCTCTGCACTGCCCTGGCATGAGAAGATAACATTTTCCTTTGGGAGAAGGCAGTACTGAGCTGACAGATTGCCTGGAGCAAGGGCCATGGGGATTTGCCTCACCTGGAGTGGTTTCAGTCACAGCAGCCACCCTGGGGGAGCCACAGGGGCTTCCACATTGCAGTAAGGAGAAGCCCCATGGTTAAAGACAGAGATCCCAAGTTCATTTTTCTTGCCTCCTTGGGAAGCAGCTGATTCCAACAGCTTTGTCTTTATTTAATGTCTGAAGACAATCTAATCCACCCCCTGCCATGGGCAGCGACACTTCCACTGTCCCAGGCTGCTCCAAGCCTCATCCAGCCTGGCCTTGGACACTTCCAGGGATCCAGGGGCAGCCACAGCTTCTCTGGGCACCCTGTGCCAGGGCCTGACACCCTCACAGGGAACAATTCCTGCCCAGTATCCCTCCCATCCCTTCTCTTGCAGCGCCGGGGTGGGACGCACGGGCACTTTCATCGTCATCGATGCCATGCTGGACATGATGCACACGGAGAGGAAGGTGGATGTTTACGGCTTTGTGAGCCGGATCCGGGCTCAGCGCTGCCAGATGGTACAGACAGATGTAAGTGTGGTGCTGCCCTGCCCTCTGGGTGTGGATTTCCTTCACCCACTCAAAGCCTGTGTGAGGGTTGAGTGTCAGCCCTCATTTTGGGTGATGCTGCACCAAGTGAGCCCTTCACGGGGTCCTCCTCTTTTTAATCCCCTTTGTAGAATCATGAAATTGTTTAGGTTGGAAAAGATCCTCAAGATGAAGTCCAGGCATTCCCCCAGCACTGCCAAGGCCACCACTGACCCCTGTCCCCAAGTGCCACGTCCACATGGCTTTTAAATCCCTCCAGGGATGGGGATTCCACCACTGCCCTGGGCAGCTGTGCCAGGCCTGGACACTCTTTCCATGAAGAAATTTATCCAATATCCCATCTCACTCTCCCCTGGCACAGCCTGAGGCTGTTCCCTCTCATCCTGTCCCTTGTTGTCCCCTGGCTGCCCCCTCCTGTCAGGGAATCTTGTGGAGCCAGAAGGTCTCTCCTGAGGCTCCTTTTCTCTAGGCTTGGAGAACGTTTTGTGTCACATCTGCTTTGTTTGGTGTGGTAAATAAGTCCCCAGTTCCCATTCAGTGTCAGGAAAGTTGTCACTCACTTTTCTGGGGTCTCAGAGGGTGGGCAGGGGGGTGGTGGGTTTGCACCCAGCATGTGCTCACTGGGCATGGAACACAGCAGAAAAAAAGGAGCAGGGGGAGAAAAGCAAAGTAACTTGTATGGATAGAGGGGAGGCGCAGTTCTGAGCAGTGGGATGAGTTTAAAAAGGAAGATTTCAGGGAGATTCAGCCTTCCTTTCATGGCTTCTCCCTGCAACCCTCCAGATGCAGTATGTGTTCATATACCAAGCACTTCTGGAGCACTATCTCTACGGTGACACAGAGCTGGAGGTGACCTCCTTAGAGATCCACCTCCAGAAGATCTACAACAAAGTGCCAGGGACCAGCAGCAACGGGCTGGAAGAGGAGTTCAAGGTGAGCATTGTCCTGGTGGATCTGCTGGGATGGTGCAGGCATCACCTGGCACTGGGTGCCTCTGAAACTCCCCTGTTTTGCTCCTTGCCCTGCAGAAGCTCACTTCAATCAAAATCCAGAATGACAAGATGAGAACGGGCAATTTGCCAGCCAACATGAAGAAGAACAGGGTGCTTCAGATAATTCCATGTAAGGCTTTGTTTGGCTGAGTGTCCAGTGGGTGTGGGGACAGGAATTGGGCTGGAGAAATGGGACAAACAGGAACCTTGTGATGTTCAGCATGGAAAAGGGCAAAGTCCTGCCCCTGGGGAGCCCAGGCACCAGTCTGTGCCAGGGTCACCCAGCCAGGTGGAAAAGCAGCTTGGCAGGAAAGGACCTGGGGGTCCTGACAGACTCCAGCCTAAACCTGAGCCAGCAAAGTGCCCTTGTGACAAAAGGGACAGTGGTGGCCTGGGCTGGGTGAGACAAAACACTTCCAGCAGGTCCAGGGGGGATCCTGCCCCTGTGCTCAGCACTGGTGAGGCCACACCTGCAGCACTGGGCCCAGCTCTGCCTCCCCAGGACAAGAGGGACAGGGACAGACTGGGGAGAGCCCAGTGAGGCCACTGGAGCATCTCTGCTCTCAGGAAAGGCTGGGACAGCTGGGGCTGCTCAGCCTGGAGAAGAGAAGGCTGCGGGGCTCTCATTCATCCCTGTCCATCAACACCTGCAGGGAGGCTGCAGAGGGACAGAGCCAGGCTCTGCCAGTGGTGGCCAGGGACAGGACAAGGGGCCGTGGGCACACACTGCCCACAGGAGGGTCCCTGTGAACACCAGGGAACACGTTCTGCTGGGGGGGTCACCAGCTGCTGACACAGCTTGTCCAGGGGTGTTGTGGAGTCTCCTTCCTTGGAAACACTCAGACTTTGTGTGGACACAGATGGGCAGCCAGGCCTGTGTGACCCTCTCTGCTGGTTTCTGCTGCCAAGACTTTCTGCCTCGAAGGGAAGGGAGTCCCAGTGCTGAGCAGCTCATTTTCTTAGAGAGCTCAGCATCCCCTTCTTCTGCCCCAGAGCAGGGCGTGGCAGAGGGTGGAGCTGACTGTCCTTGTCCCAGCCAGGTGCACTGTGCTCCATTTCCTTTATCTCTGTCTCCCACTTAGGGCTTGGTGACTCCCCAGCTAAAGGCCATGCAGGTTATCCCAAATCTCAGATCATTTTCTTCTGTTCCAGATGAGTTCAACCGAGTAATCATTCCAGTGAAGAGAGGGGAAGAGAACACAGACTATGTAAACGCTTCCTTCATTGATGTGAGTCTTCTCTGATCTTTTTTCCATCTTCTCTCAATGGAAACCACCTCATGCTGCTTCCTTTGGGAAGAATTTGCCCCAAACACTCCTTTTGTGGGTTTTGTACAGCTCCCTTGAGGTGCCTTTGCTTTGTGCCACTGGATGGTGCTGGTTTCTTTCTCCAAGAAACCCCTGGGGTATATCCAGCTCCTTGTGGGAGAGGAGAGCTGGAGCCTGAGAAGAGCTTCCAAATCCTGGGCTCACTTCTGCCCCTCTGGGCTCTGCTGATGGCTGTGGAGAACAGATCCATGTATCCATGGAAATAGCACAGCAGTGCCCATCTGGTCAGAAAACATCCACCAGATTAGATTGGGGAGCAATACACGATCCCAAAACCTTGGAGAGGAGCCAGGTCAATCCCATTTCACCTGTCTGGTGGCAGCAGGAGGCGAGGCAGGGAGGTTAAATGCTGTCCTCACGCCGAGGAGGAGATGAGTGATTGCACATCCTTCTCTCCTGAGCAATCCTGTTGACTCCAGGGAGACATCTCGGCTGGGTATTGATCTCCATGCCACTGCTGGCCAAGTGACAGACCCTGATCTTTTCCCAATTTCTGCTTTCATCTCCTAATGACACGGAGCTTTTTTTCCCCAAAAAGGCAATCACTGGGTTTGCCCACTAAATCCAGTTTATTCCCAGTTCTAACATCCCTAATTAATTGCTCCCTGAAATCTCCTTTGCTGGGTCCCTGCTGTGGCTGCAGGAGCAGCTGCCTTGTTGTGCATCCAGACCAGAAAGCTTCCATGGCACGTAAGCAATTTGGGCTGAGGATTCAATTTCCTGCCTCTGCTGAACTTTGCTTAAATGACAAACTCCAAATGACGAAGCATCTGCAGTCACAGTCTGCAGGGAGGGCACAGGGGAGTCAGAGGGGTCTGGAAACACAAACTCTTCGTGGCTGTGGAAGAGCCAGAGGCAGATCCAGCCTTCCTGCTGGTTTTCATGGATCATAAAATGGTCTGTGTTTGGAAGGGACCTTAAAGATCATCTAGATCCCTTTAGTTTTGCTTGCTTCTGCCAAAAATCCCCAATTAAAATCGTACCTGGAGTACTTGGAGCTAAAGCAAAGCTCTGCTGCAGCACTCAGAGCTTGCAATGTTGTTTAGGTGTGCTGGAAACCCAAATGGGTAGAGCCAGGTGTGTGTGGGGAATATGATCCTCCCAAAACTGAACTGAGCTTGGCAGGCCAGCCATGTCCAAGAGATTCCTCCTGCAGGTCCACTCACCCTGTTCCCAAATTGCAGGGTTATCGCCAGAAGGATTCCTACATCGCCAGCCAAGGGCCGCTGCAGCACACGATAGAGGACTTCTGGAGGATGATCTGGGAGTGGAAATCCTGCTCCATAGTGATGCTAACAGAGCTGGAGGAGAGAGGCCAGGTAAGCTCCCAGGATCAGCTGCGTTAAACACCAGGGAAATAAAGAAATGAATGGCAGGAGTTTGGAATGGGATGACCCTTAAGGTCCCTTCCAACCCAAACCAGTCTGTGATTCTGGGAGTTTGTGAAGCCTGTGGGATCCCACCTGGTGCTGGGCAGCTGCCACAAGATTCTTGTGTCCAAACCCTGGGGATAAATACGGGTTCCTCACGCTGTGTGCTCCTGTGGTGCTTCCTCAGGAGAAGTGTGCCCAGTACTGGCCGTCCGACGGCTCCGTGTCCTACGGGGACATCACGGTGGAGCTGAAGAAAGAGGAGGAGTGTGAGAGCTACACAGTGCGGGACCTGCTGGTGACCAACACCAGGGTAAGAGCCTGGCTGCTCCCTCTGGCTGCTCCTGGCTTTCACTTGCTGGTGTTCCCTCAGCTCCCCGTTGTCCCAAAGGGATTTTATCCCTGTGTCCCTCCCTCTGAGAGCCGCTGTCCTGCTGCTCCCTCCTCAGCCATCCCCTCTGTTCTGCTGCCCTCACCACCAGGCCTCCCTCCTGCTCCCCATTCCCCACACTTTCCCTGCTCCATGCCCTGGGAACGCCACTCCTCCTGCAGGGATCGTTATCCCAAAGCCCTGAGCCCGTGGGTTCCTCGCTCCAGATCCCTCACCAGCTGCCTGAGCTCGAGCTGTGCCCTCCCCACAGGAAAACAAGAGCCGGCAGATCCGGCAGTTCCACTTCCACGGCTGGCCAGAGGTTGGGATCCCCGGGGACGGGAAGGGGATGATCAACATCATCGCAGCGGTGCAGAAACAGCAGCAGCAGTCTGGCAACCACCCCATCACTGTGCACTGCAGGTAAAGCCTGCCTGGAGCGGCTGGGCCACCCCTCCCAGGGGATCTGCCCCACCAGGAGCTTGGGAGATGGTCAGAATCCCAAAGCATGTCCCGGATAAACTGGGAGAGGCTGGGGCAGGACTGGCTGCTCCAGTTCTCCAGCGCTTCCCATGTGGATCATCCCCTGGGCAAACAGGGGCAGGCCAGGGGCTTTCCCTCACCCCCTGGTTTCTCTTTCCCAGTGCTGGAGCAGGAAGAACGGGCACCTTCTGTGCGCTGAGCACTGTCCTGGAGAGGGTGAAGGCAGAGGCCATCCTCGACGTCTTTCAGACAGTCAAGAGTTTAAGACTACAGAGGCCACACATGGTGCAGACACTGGTAGGTGCCTCCTGCCCCACCAGAACCTCAGCAAGGACGGGCTGGGGGCTCAGTGTTGAGCAAAAACCTCTTTGATTCAAGGTTTTCGCTCTCCATGACAGAGGGAGTGAGGGAAGATGTGGGTTCATCATCCCTGGAAGTGTCCAGGGCCAGGCTGGACAGGGTTTGGAGCAGTCTGGGATAGTGAAGGCTGGAGAAAGCTCATCCTGGAGGTTCCTTCCTACCCAAACCATTCTAGGATCTGTGATTCTAATTTGATTTGATCCCCTTCCTCTTGTTAAGGCATCAAATGCCTTCCAAGCACCGACAGAAGTTGTAGGAACCTCCTTGGAGACATCCTCAGCCACAGCCCCTTGAATAGGCTGAAACACCTGGAAAAGTGTCCTGGAGTGGCTGTGGAACCCTGCACATTTTTTAGGGTTGGGTGAGGTCTTGCAAGAGGGGTTTGCTCAGGGTTTTCAAAGAAAAGTCTTTTGGGATCCAAGCAGAACCTCAGAGAGGGAAGGAGAAAGCAGAGTTTCTTTCACCTTGAGCGCCC
Organism: Parus major; assembly: GCF_001522545.3. NCBI lineage: Eukaryota > Metazoa > Chordata > Aves > Passeriformes > Paridae > Parus > Parus major. The sequence goes on from NC_031771.1 coordinate 66,227,998, forward strand.
CAGCAAAGGTTTGGGGGGTCACAAGGAGGTGGGACCTGCTCTGGACACCTGACCAAGCATCAGGTGCCATCTCAGGTGTGGATTTTCCTGATTTAACACTGTTCTCCCCCAAATCCCACAGGAACAGTACGAATTCTGCTACAAGGTGGTGCAGGAATACATCGACGCCTTCTCAGACTACGCCAACTTCAAGTGAAGAAAAACAGGAACAAAAATCCACAGCCACCCACCCAAACCCCCTCAAAACAAATGACAGAAGAGTTGCCTTCTTTAATATTTTGTAATATTCTGTTTGTTAATATACCCCCCCAAACAAAAAAAAAAACAAAAAACAAAACTATGTGTATATATCTTAACTGTTTTAGAGGTTGGTACCATAAGCTTCATATTAGCTGGAGATTTTATATGTAGCAAAAGTGTTAGTGCAGATACTGTTGGCTCCTTTTTTTCCAATGTTTTATTGGGGAATTAAATAGCGTGATGTTTGGATTAATATTGTCATACCATCTCTCTTCTGGAGAGTTGATACAGGCTGTTATTTTGTTTGTAAATCTTTTTTTCTTTTTTTTTTTCTTGAGGGAGTAAAGCCTTTTTAAAAAAAAAAAAAAAAAAAGGAAAGAAAGATATCTTGGATCTCATCTGAAAAAACAAAAAAAAAA
>NC_031771.1:66231980-66235725 GCF_001522545.3 Parus major
CTCCCTGAATTATCCAGATTTATCACCCCCACGGGCTATAATCCCCCCTGAATTATCCCCGCCCTCCAGATTATCCCCCTTTTTCCAGCGGTTATTTCCCCCACGGATTTACCTTCCTCCCCGAAACCCCCGCAGTTTATCCACCCTGGAATTCTCCCCACTCGCGGGGTGATCCCCCCATCCCGGCTGGTTTTCCCCCCTCCCGCAGGTCCCGTCCCCTCTCGGGCGCTGCCGTCCCCTCCCGTGTCCCCTCCGGAGGGCAGAGCCGCTGCCGGTGAGCGGGAACGGGGCCGGGGGGTCCTGGGGGGGTCCCCGGGACCGGGACTGACCGATGGCCCCCGACCCACGCGGGACCGAGCCGGGACCCCCCCGCGGGGAATAAAGGGGCTGGGGGGGATTTGTGTGCAGTGATGGTGATGGGGGTCCCGCGGGGGGCTCGGGGGAGGGGTGGCATGTGTCCCTTGGTGTCCCTTAGGGATGCCATCTGTCCCGTGGGTGGGATTGGTGTCCCCAGGGGGGGCTCTGTCTCTTGGGGGGTGTCCGAGAAGGGGCGGTTCTGTCTCCTGGGGGTGCTGTGTCCCGGGGGGGCTGCGCTGTTCCTTGGCATGGGGGTCGGGAGTGGCGGTGTCCCATGCCAGGGGGCTGTGTCCTTTGGGGTGCCGCGTGTCGTGGTTCCCTGGGGGAATCCCCTGTTCCCTGGGGTATCCCCTGTTCCTTAGGGGGATCCCCTGTTCCCTGGNAAAAAAAAAAAAGCTCATTCTGTGTGTGTGTTTATATATAAATACCCTCATTTTTGTACCAAAAGCTAAAGACCTTCCTCCCTCAGGGTCAGGCCACCATGTGCTGCTGGTTTGGAAACTGTAATTACCACACAGCAGTGCCCAAATGTTGGGATTTCGACCCCAAAAAAGCAAACTCCAGGAAAACAAAAGGATTTTTTCCTGCCTGAAGGAAAGGTCTGTGTGTTTGGAGCTGGATTTTAGAGCAGGGGTTGGGGTTGGTGCTCTGGCCCTGAGCTGAGGGTGATCACAGTGGCCCTGCCATCCCTGCTGGGGCTCTTTGGACCAGGTGAGCTCCATCCCCAGCTGCTCCAGGGAATGTCAGATGGTTTTTCCTGGCATCCTGAGATCACAGAATGGAGGAACAGTTCAGGGTGGATCTCATAGAATATCCAGTTCCACCTCTGCCATGGCAGGGACACCTTCCACTATCCCAGGGTGCTCCAAGCCCCGTCCAGCCTGGTCTTGGACACTTCCAGGGATCCAGGGACAGCCACAGCTTCTCCTCCTCACCCTGACAGGAAGAATTTCTCCCAAAAAACTCCAGGCCTGCTTTCTTTCAAGAAGAGTCCAAAGGGGCAAGAAATATCCTGAGGCCCAGGGGTGCAGCACTTGTATATTAGGAAAAAAACAAAACCAAAACAGGTTAATATGGTTGATTTTAATATTTTCTTTCTTATAAAGGAGTGCCTGAGGAAGCACCTTCCTTGCTCCTCCTGCAGTCAGGGGCACCAGGTTAATGGGGGGAGCTCCATCCCCACTGCAGGCACTGGGAGAACTGGTTTGGAGCAGAGGTTTTACCCCAAAAGTTTCTCTGGACACTCCAAACAGTGATGGGAAGCACAGGGTGGGTGGCACAGCCCAGGAATGTTGACAGGTCTGCTCAGGGCTGTCCTATACTCAGGATGTAGGGTTGAAATCTAGGAAATTATGGGTAAAAACAGCCCATGAGTCAGAGTATCCCAAGTTTTTCAACTTTTTCCATCCAGGGATGATTCACAGGGGGGTTCAGTGGAGGCACACAGGGGACACCCTCAGCCACACCAAACACCCCCAAAATTTGCTTTGCTGCTGCCATCATCCCCACTCCATCACCTGGTACCTCTCTTGAGCCCAAACATCACCCCACTGCTAATTCCAACTCCTAAATTTTGGGGGCTTTGAGCCAAGGCTGTCAGTCACACTCAGAAATAAATGTGGTGACCCCAAAGAAATAGGGACCCTCCTTGAACAGGGGGGCTTCATCTGTCCCCACAGATGCTCCACCCAGGAACATGGACCACCCCAACAAGTCCCTCACTCCTCCCTGGTGCTCTTCAGGAGTTTTCCCCCTTTTTTCTTCATTCCCAGGATCCCAGGGGGCCTGGAGAAGTTTTGGGGTTTGGGGAGCTGCCTTGAACTTTCGCCACAGCATCTGCCCTGGCCCCATCCTGCATCCAAGTGCAAATATCAGAGAGATGAGCAGCTGCTGGACATAATCCAGGGACAAATCCTGCCTAAATCCCCTTCCCGAGCTCTGCCACATGCCCTGAGCTGGGAGCTGTGGGCTCCATGGCCATTGCCAGCATCCAGCCCCAGTTTGGGGGTGACAAGTCTGAAATGGGGGGAGAACCGGCGAAATGGGGGCTGGGGTGGGTAGGGAAACTGAGGCACGGGAAATTTGCTCCCCTGCTTTCAACAAGAGCATCCCTGGATCTGCAGAGGGGCCATGTGGATCCATCCCTTTCCCAGCTGCCAGGAAATGGGAAATGAGCCCGTTCTGGGGGGTCCCCAGCCCTGGGTGATGGAGAATCCCCAATTGGGGGTGTCGGGGTGCTGAACTGCGGTGCTGAGGGGATCTGGGGGGGAAGGACGGGCTGGGCACCGGCACGGGGAGGTCGATGCCATCAGCGAGGTCACGGTCCCCCGTGGGAACGGTGGCCAGGCCGACGTCACTGTCACCGAGCCCTTCAAATAGCGCTGCCCAGCCAGCCGGTCACCGCTCCGGCCCCGGCCACCGCTCCGGCCCTGGTCACCGCTCCGGCCCCGGCCACCGCCACCACCGGCACCTGCCCGCCCAGGTGAGGCTGCCCGGCCACGGGATGGGCTGGGCCCCGGGATGGGGGGTCCTGCTTGCCCCAAATCACACCCCAATGGGGGATTGGAGGGACTGTCCGTGCTAGATCCAAGCTCCAGCAGCACCCCGGGGTGCTGAGCCACTCCGGCTTCTACAGCCCCAAAGGGAACCCGGAGCTGCTCATTCCCTCTGGATCTGCATCCCAAACGCACCCCAAAGAGATGCTGGCTCATCCCCTCCAGCATCTGCATCCCAAACCCACCCCAGCATCACCCATGGGCGTTCATCCCCTCTGGATCTCCATCCCTCCCACTCAACCCCTGAGGTTCTGCTGGACCCAAACCACCCCAGGCAGCGCCCACGGGTGCTCAACCCTCCCGCACCCCCTGGGGGTGTCCCCGGAGCGGACACCGGTGGGACAGGGTGTTGTGTCCCCGCAGCCCCCCGGCCATGGCACCCCGAGGGTCGCTGCTGCTGCTGGCGCTGCTGCTGCTGAGCTGCGCCCTGCCCCGAGGCCGCGGCCAGCACTGGTCCCACGGCTGGTACCCGGGGGGCAAACGGGACCTCCGGACCCCCAGCAACCCCCAGGTAGGGTGTCCCCCGCGGCTCATCCCCCTCCAGGTTATTCTCTTCCCTCCCGGGGTGATTCCCACCCACCCCGGCTGTGTCCCCGGGGTTTGTGCCCCCCACCATCCCCCCGGCGTAAAAACCTCCTTCTTCTGGGGTTATAATCCTTCTGGGATTTCACCCCCGAGGCAGACTGCTCCAAATTATCCTCCCTGGATTATACCCCCTGGAAATGATGTTCCCGATTATCTCCCCGCCGAGTTCTTGGATTTATCCCCGCCCCAGATTAAACCCCACTCCTGTTTTATCACCCCCACGGGCTATAATCCCCCCAGGTTATCCC
>NC_031771.1:66236700-66242134 GCF_001522545.3 Parus major
ATCCCCTGTTCCCTGGGGGATCCCCTGTTCCTTAGGGGGCCGTGTCCGACAGGGGTTCTGCGTTCCGTGTCCCGTGTCCGTGGGGGTGGCAGATTCACAAGGGGGGGGTCTCTGCCCCAAGTGTGTCCCTGTCCCGTGGGGGTCTCTGCCCCACTGGTGTCCCTGTCCGTGTGTCGCACGGCTGTCCCTGTCCCCTGCAGGGTGTCCCTGTCCCACCGGTGTCCGTGTCCGTGTCTCTGTCCCCCTCCCCTCCCCTCCTCGCCTCCATTTCCCATCAGGCCCCGCTCCCTCCTCCCTTCCCGTGACGCCGCGCGCGCGCGCCCGCGCCGTGACGTCATTCTCGCGCCGTGACGTCACTACGGCGCCGCCATGCTGCCGGCGCTGAGGCGCTGCCGCCCGGGACCCGTCCCGCTCCCGGCCCTGGCGGCCGCGCTGGGGCCCGGCCCCTTCCCGGGGCTCTGTCCCGGCCCCTTCCCGGGGCTCTGTCCCGGCTGGTCCCCGCGGGCGGTGCCGGCGCGGGGCCGCAAGAGCCGGCACGACCCCCCCGCCAAGTCCAAGGCGGGCCGGGTGAAGCTGCCGCCGCCCGTGGACCCCGAGGAGCTGCTGGTGGTGCAGGAGCGGTACCGGCAGCACCGGCTGGTGCTCAGCGCCCTCCGGTACGGGAGGGGACGGAGATGGGGTTGTGGGGCATGTCCGGGTTGGGCTGTGGCGATGGGGGGGCTGCTGTGGGGCACAGGAGTGTTGGGGGGCTGCTGTGGAGGACAGGAGTGTTGGGTTGCTGTGGGGCACAGGAGTGTTGGGGGGCTGCTGAAGGTCGATATGGGTTGGTGTGGGGCTGGTTGTGGGGCAGAGGGCCGGGGGGTGGTTGTGGGTTTGGGTGAGGCTCTGGCTGTGGGGCAGGGGAGGGTTGAAGGGATGAATGCAGGGCCGGGGGCTGGGTGTGGGGTTTCTGGGGGTCACTGCGCTGGGTGCAGGATTGGCTGCAGGGTAGGGCTCTAGGTATGGGGCTGTGAGGCTGCCGTGGGGCAGAGGAAGGTTGGGGTTGGCCGTGGCTCTGGGTATGGAGTTGGAGGCTGGGTAAGGTTCTGGGGGGCTGGTGTGGAACAAGAGAGGGTTGGGGGCTGGCTGTGGGGTTGGCTGTGGGGTGGGAAGCTGGATGTGGGGCAGTGGAGGGTTGTGTCTGGGCCTCTTTGTGACAGGAGCAGGGAGATCCTGGGACACCGGGGGGTAGGGAGGGGTGGTGGGGCTTGGACTGATGAGGGGCAGGGAAGGGTCAGGGTGCTGGGACTGGGGGCACTGTGGGGTTGTGGGGCAGGAGCTCAGTGCCCTCCCCTGCTCCTGACAGGGCAGAGTTCAGGGCTGAGGTGCTGCAGAAGAAGCAGGAGGAGCGCCTGGCTGCCGAGGGCTCTGTGGAGGAGCTGGAGGAGCACCGGCGCCTGATGGCCTGGAACGACGAGGAGAACGCCCGGCAGCGGGCACGCAGGTCAGCAGGGCCAGGGAGACACTGCCCTGCCCGGCTGTGACTTCTGCTCAGGCAGAGCTGAACTCACACTCTGGTCTAATATTTACAGAGGAGCTTGGGCAGGGTCAGTCTGGGCTGGGTTAGGGGCTGGGTTAGGAGCTGGTTCATGGCTGTGCCAAGAGACTGGTGGGGAATGGTCACATCCAGTCACCAGTGGTGTCCCCAGGGATGAGGGCTGGGCCCGGCCCTGTTTAACGTCTTTGTTGATGATCTGGGTGAGGGGATCGAGTTCACCATCAGTACATTTGCAGAGGACACCAAGCTGGGTGTGTGGATCTGCTGCAGGGCAGGAGGGCTCTGCACAGGGACCTGCACAGGCTGGACCCAGGGGCTGAACCCAAGGATTTGAGGTTTAACAATGCCAAGTGTGGGGTCCTGCACTTTGGGCACAACAAGCCCTGCATGCTCCAGGCTGGGGACAGAGTGGCTGGACAGCAGCCAGGCAGAAAGGGACCTGGGGCATGGATGGACAGCAGGGTGGGAATGAGCCAGCAGAGTGCCCAGGTGGCCAGGAAAGCCAATGGCTCCTGGCCTGGATCAGGAATGGCGTGGCCAGCAGGAGCAGGGAAGGGATTCTTCCCCTGTACTCGGCACTGGTGAGGCCACACCTCAAGTGCTGTGTCCAGTTCTGGGCCCCTCAGTTTAGGATGGATGTTGAGATGCTGGAGAATGTCCAGGGAAAAGCAAAGCTGGGGAAGGGTCTGGGACACAAGTCCTGGTAGGAGCAGCTGGGGGGGCTCAGCCTGGGCAAAAGGAGGCTCAAGGGAGACCTTGTCACTCTCCACAACTTCCTGACAGGAGGGTGCAGCCAGGATGGGTCAGGATCTGCTCCCTGGGAGCAGAGGACAAGAGGACACAGCCTTTTCCACCCTAATTGATTCTGTGATTCTGGGAAATCCTGACCTTTTAAAATAAATCTGCCTGTCCAGCTATTGTGGTTCCTGTGCCTTTTGCTGCTGAGGGCAAAGTCAAGGTGCTCTGGGCAGCCTCCTGCTCTCCTGTGGGTGGGATATGTCACCTCATCCATCAGATTTCCCTTTCTGTCTGGCAGAGAGGAGAGATTCAGGAAAGAAGAGGAGGAGCAGAAGAGGAGGAAGTTGGAGATTGCGGAGAAACGGGCCAGGAAAATGGAGGCTTTCCTGGAGGAGAAGGAGAAGGAGGTTCTCCAGCTGCAGGTAAGAGCAGCTGGTGCCTCCTGGGAAGCAGGCTGCCAGAATTCCCTGCCAGGGAGCCATGTGGAAGCCGTGGGCTTGTTTTCCACAGATTTTTCATTTGGCAGCTGGGAACGCAAGTGTCGGCACCTTCCAGGGGTGTTGACAGTGCGTGGATGGGAGACAGCTCGAGCCAGAACTCTGGGAACAGGGTGGGATAATCCTAAGGGGATAATCCTTGTCCTTTGGTTCAGGAGGAAGCCAAAAACTTCATCACCCCCGAGAACCTGGAGGCACGGATCGAGGAGTGCCTGGACAACCCACGCAACTACAACTTCGCCATCGACAAGGACGGGCGGATCGTCAAACGCACAGTGCTGTCCTAGCAGCCCTGGCATGGGGCTCCTGGCCTGGCTTCTGTCCAGGGGCCCCCCAGACAACACAGATCCTTCTTTGAATGTATAAATCGACAACAGGAGTGGTGGAGAAGGGCCACAGATCTGGCTGTGCTGCTTCCAAAGGGTTAATGCCTGCGGGAGAGGGGGTGAGGGGAAACTTGGAGGCTCCAGCAGCCTGGCTCAGCCCTGTTGCTGTGCCTGTGATCCCACCTCCCACGTGTTTGGATCCCTCCTGCCTTCACACAGCATGTGGGAGGAGCAGGAGCGGTCCTGAGACAGAGCCTGGCTCTGAGCTCCCCGCTGTCAGCTCCTCTGGATGCTTCCAAAGGCAAACGAGGGCTGAATGAATTTGTAGGAAACACTGACCTTCCCTTTTTTTGTTGTTGGGGGAAGGAATTAATTGTAATTCACACTTCAAACCGTCCTTTGCACATCTCTTGGTGTGGCTGAATAAGAAAATGTCTGAATGATCCAGGATTTCTGGTGTCTCCTTATTCCTCCCTTCAGGCTTTATTTATTCATCACCTGGAGCTGAAGGTGTAGAAAAAATGATAATGACTGTGGGTGTTCTGGGTTGTTGGGGTCTTGCAGGCTGTCAGCCTTGTCCTAAAATAATCTGGTTTTGGTCTGCCCAGCGTTGAGCATGGAGTGTGCTGTGGTTCAGCCATGGTCTGCAGGTCCCCCTCCCTCCCTCCCTCAGTTAACTGACCTGAAATCCTCACTTTTTACCTCCACTTTGCACTAGAAGTGTCTTCTCCCAAGCCTGCCCCTCAACCAGGCGAGCACACAAAACTCAGAGTTCTCTCTGGGTGGTTTTTCTGTCCAAGTTTTATTTCTAATTAAGCTCATCATTTCAGTCTGAGTCACAGCCTGGGACAGTGATGGATGCGGGATCCTGTGGATTCTCTGCTGGGTGGGCTACACAAACAGCATCTCCTGGTCACAGGACGAGTCAGTGCCACAGCCCTCTGAGGGGAGAGAGGGGGGAGTGTGGTGTGAAACAGACAGCACCAACCAGACCCCAGGGACCCCCAAAAACAATCCCCAGGAACCCCCAAAAACAGCCCCTGGATATCCCTGAACCAGCCCCCAGGGACCCCCAAAAACAATCCCCAGGGACCCCCAAAAACAGCCCCCAGGGAACCCCAAAAACAGCCCCCAGGGACCCCCAAAAACAGTCCCCAGAGATCCCTGAACCAGCCCCCAGGGACCCCCAAAAAATCCCCAGGGAACCCCAAAAACAGCCCCCAGAGATCCCTGAACCAGCCCCCAGGGACCCCCTGGCACTGTGGTTTAGTGAGCTCGTGTTCACTCCGTTCTCTGATGCTTCCCGGGATTTATAGCAGGATTTCTGGTAGTTTGATTCAGGGAGGAGGGTGGAATTTTGAGAAAAACGACAGCAGGATGGAATGTGGGTCTTGCACTTGCTCGGCCCCCAAAATTTGTTGGTGCCTGCTTCCCTCCCGGCCCGAACCCTCGCGGTCTCATCCGTTCCCTGGGGTCTGGATAGGGCATGGAGCGTGCTCTGGCTGTCACAGCCATGGGTGGGTAGACGCGTGGGACACGGACAATCCCTTGGGCACCCTCCCCTCTCCCGCTGCTCTGTAAAAGCCTGAATTCCCTCCCGGCTGTGCGGGGGCTCCGTGCGGGTACCCCGGGATGCCGTGCCGCGCTCACCGGTGCTGCAGCAGATGCCGGGAGCGGCGCAGCTCCCTCCGGAGCCGCAGGCTTTGTGTCCCGACTCGCAGGGGGTGGGCAGGAAGTTTTCCTCCTGGCAGCGCAGCGTTTCCGAGGTGCCGATGTAGCAGCCCAGCTCCTCCCCGCAGCAGATGTTGGGCCCGAAGCAGTGACCCTTGTTCCGGGGACCGCAGGGCAGGCACTGCTCGGGGGAACAGGGGGGAAGAAGGTTGGGAGAAGGGAAGGATGGGGTTCGGAGTGCTCCGAGCCCTCCAGGACCCACCTTCCTGATGTCCATGTCCAGCACAGCGCGTTTGCCCCCGATGGGGCAGTTCTGGATGTAGCAAGCGGAGGAGAGAGCCAGGAGCCCCAGGAGGCAGAGGGCCAGAGCCTTGCAGGACATAGCGGCGGGACGGGGGATTTTTGGCTGCTCATCCCAACCTCTGGCCCTGTTTTTATAGTCCTGGCTCCTGCTTAGGGATTCTGGCATCAGCGTCAGCCGTGTTCCTTAAAAACCACAAGGCATTGCTTCCCACAGCAGAGGGCTCTGCTAATAGCCACAGGTCGAGGACGTGAGGTCAAGGACAAGGTGTTGGTTTTCTCCTCTGTGATGAGTCCGGCGGTGACGGGGACGTGTGGAGGTTGTGGATGGAGCAGGATGAACGTGTGGAGGTTGTGGATGGAGC
>NC_031771.1:66242224-66253980 GCF_001522545.3 Parus major
AGCAGGATGAACGTGTGGAGGTTGTGGATGGAGCTGGATGAACGTGTGGAGGTTGTGGATGGAGCTGGATGAACGTGTGGAGGTTGTGGATGGAGTCTGGGGCTTGGGGCCCCTCTCCACCAGCCCCTTGAGGCTGCTGAGGTGTGGTGTGTCCCATTGGGAACCTCTCTGGCACGGAGAGGGTAGGGATGAAGGAAGGCAGCTGCAGGTGGGATGTGTCCACCCAGGAGCGGGGTGAGAGGGGTGTGTGCTTCCCTTGGCTTCAAATCCCTCTGGGTGGGAGGAAGTGATGCCCTGTCCTCTGGGATCATCCATGGGATCTGGGGTGGGGAATGTTGGCCCTGTCCACCCCTCTGTGCCTGGCCTTTGGGGCTCAGCACTGGGCTCATCCCGCTCTGGGATGATGATGACACCCATCCACCCACCCGTGTTCATCCAACAGCCGCATGAGAACACCAAACCTCCTGGGAAAAAGCCTAAAATCCCAAATTTCCCCACTGCTTCTCCTTGGAGGTGCACACAGGGATTGAATGTGGTGTCCTGAGCCACATCACCAGCAGACACAACACCCCTCCTCCCCGAGAAGCAGCACCGAGGATGAGGCCGAAGGCTGACGCAACCGCCCAGGGTCCTGCTCACCCCAGCCCTTTGCCTTCCTTATCCCAATTAGGAGCTCCCCAGCTTGAATAAATTTCCCTGCTGAAGACAAAACCTGACGTCCACTGAGATCATTACCCTGCACTGGCATAATTGGGAATTAGGCAGCCCAGAGCCGGACAGCCGTGACCTTTTCCTGTCCCTCTGCCTTGCTTCAAAATCCGCCACTTAGCGCGAGGGCAGCCAGGTCCCTGTCACCCACCCGGGGTCAGTCCCAGTCCCTGGACACGAGGCAGGCACTGGGATCCATGGGAATGGGGTGGGAATGGGGTGGAAATGGGGCTCAGCACCTGCTGTGTGCTGTCCCAGCAGCTCAGCTCTGCCTGCAGCCCAGGGTGGAGAGAGGGAATTGTCACCCCAGAGCCCTGCAGGATGTGTCTCAGGCAGGCAAGTGGGGAGGAAACCCGGTTATCAGTCCCTGCTGCTTTTTGGGGACTCGATTTTTGCCTGATTTTGAGGTGTTCATCAAATGGAGCATTCCCAGCTCAGCCACAAACGCCAGGTGCTGCAGGAATGTTGGGGGTTCACATCCTGCATTTTGGAAAAGTCCAAGTGCTAGAGCTGGACTGAAAGCCCAATTCCCTTATCCCAGTTTGGAGTCTCCACCCCATGCTGGTGTCACCCTTTTCCCAATGATTTTGGGGTGCTTTGGGGTCGGACCCCTCCCCAGGGCTGGGATAAGGGGCTGGCCGTGGGAAGCAGACCCTGGATCAATCCTGCATCCCCTGCGGGGTGCGGGGAGCTGCAGGACGGATCCTGCCGGTGTCAGGGAGCTCCACCTCCCCGGAGGTGCCACCTCCCTCAGGGACAGTATAAAGGACGAGCTGTCCCCTGTGCTGTGGTCAGTCCCAGCCAGGAGAGACTCGGAGCAAGGACCCTGCAGGGTAAGAGAGCTGGGAGAGGGCTGGGGTAATGGTACCCCAAATTTCGGGGGGTGGCTGTGGGATAACGGGCACTGATCCTTCCTGTCGGTGTCCAGAGGGGATGGGGAAAGATGAGACCAGCCCTGGAGGGGGTCTTTGGAGCTGGGACTCCAAACCTCTCTGCTCTTGAGGGGTTTTGGGTGCTTTTCCTTACTTTTTATCATTTTTAGTAGATGCTGTGCTGCTTTTCCTTATTTTTTATCATTTTTAGTAGATGCTGTGCTGATTCCTGAAGGCAGCGAGGCCCCGAATCTGCCCCAAAGAGGGGCTCGGCCACGAGGTAACGTGATGGTGGCACATCCCAGCTGTCCCCACTCTCCTGGGGGTGCTGCTGGGGCTCCTGGGTGGGATTCGATGGCCAGATCCCAAATCCCAGCTCTGCCTGAGCTCCTTCCCCTGGGAGCCACAAGGATGGGGCCAAACCCAGCCAAACCTCCGTGGGGATTTGGGAACAGGAGACCCTCCAACACCCCCATCCTGAGCCCCTGGAGCCCCCACAAGCCATCCCCAGTGCCCAGGACGAGGCCACCACAGTGCACGAGGACTTTTATTGGGTCTCGTATGTACAGAGCCGGGCTGGGGGCGTGGGGCAGGACAGGGGGGGCTCCCCACGGGCTGGCTCAGAGCAGGGGGTGCTTGCCCTGCTGCTGCTGCCGGTTTGCCAAGTGCATGAGCTTGAGGAGCAGATCTCCGGCCGAGCCATCCAGTACCGTCAGGTTCTTCTCCTCCGCCGCCTCCTGAGCGCCGTCGCTGCCCTCGTCCAGGCAGGCGGTGTCCATGGAGCACGTCTCTGCCGCGGGGAGCAAAAGGCGGCGATGGAACAGGTTATTTGGGATCATCAAGGGGTTGTTTGAGGCTGGGGAAGGGGTTGGTGGCAGTCAGGGGGCCCCGCACTGTTCGTGCTCCGGTTTTGTCTCTGCCCTTAAGCGGGGAGCGGGGCTGGATTTTCTGGCACTTCAGGGGGGTTGTGCTGGCCAGGAAAAAACTCAGGGTGGGTCAGACAGGAGCCCCGAGCCCAGTCCTTTAGAATCAGAATGGTTTGGGTGGGAAGGGACCTTCAAAGACCGTCTTGTCCCACCTCTGCCCCGGGCAGGGACCTTCCACTGTCCCAAGATTGCTCCAAGCCCTGTCCAGCCTGGCCTTGGGCACTTGCAGGGACCCAGGGGCAGCCACAGATCTGGGCACCCTGTGCCAGGGCCTGCCCACCCTCACAGGAAACAATTCCTTCCTTCCAGTCAGCCTGAATCCAACCATCCCCAAACCATCTCCGAATGGCGCCAACACCGCTTCCACTCCGTGCCTCAGTTTCCCCCCGCTACGACCAAACCACACCACCATAGAAGCGTTACCTGAAGAGCTCTTCCCCTCGCCACCCCCCCCATGCTCCCCACCCACCCCAAGCTCCCCGAGGCACGGTGTCCGGTTACCGGGGGTGCAGCAGATGCCGGGAGCGGCGCAGCGGCCCCCGGCCCCGCAGGGCTGCCCGCCGGCCTGGCAGGGGGAGGGCAGGTAATCCTCCTCGGAGCAGCGCCGTGTCTCCGCCGTGCCCAGGTAGCAGCCCAGCTCCGCTCCGCAGCAGATGCCGGGCCCGAAGCAGTTCCCTCTGTTGCCGGGGCCGCAGGGCATGCACTGCGGGGAGGAGCTGCCTCAGTGCCCGCACCCCAAAAAACCCTTCCGCACCCCCTGCTAATAGAAACCCCTACGCAAATGTCCCGCTGTGTATGGAAAGCAGATCCCCACCAGCCCCTCTTCCAGCTCCTGGAGGTGCCACACAGCAGCGGTGACCTTGTGTCCCCGCTTTGGGGTGTCCCCACCGTGACCTCGCTGTCCCCTCTCCATGCTGTGTCCTGTCCTGCTCCTCCCCAGCCCCGCAGGACGCTCTGCTGTGACCAAGCCCGAGCCTCTCCTCGAGGTGCCAGCAGCACTTTGGAGTGGTCACTGTTCCACCACTGCCCCATCACCCGCCCTTGGCCGTGTCCCCCCAAATCCCCCCCAAATCCCCCCCAAATCCGGCGTGCTGCGGGGAGCGTGGCACAGCCCTCGGTAGCCGCAGGTGTCGGGGAGCAGAGCACCCCAGCGAGCCCCTCCCGCAGCTCCGAGCCGTGGCCGGAGCTCCCATCCCGTACCTGTCGCAGGGCTGTGTCGGCCAGAGCCCGCTTGCCGCCCCGGGGGCAGTTCTGGATGTAGCAGGCGGAGGACAAGGCGAGGAGGCAGAGGAAGGAGAGGGGCAGCGAAGGCTCTGCCATGGTGCAGGGTGCCCGAGGCCGTGCCAGGGGAAGCTGCTCCAGCTGCGTCTGGCCCCGTGCTGAGAGAGCTGCTATTTATGCTGCCATCACCCCTTCCCAGGGGAGGAGGAGGAGGAAGAAGAGGGATGGGTTGGGTTTTTTGTTGTTTTTCCTTTTTTTTTTTCCTTTTTTTTCCCAAATCGCATCCAAGCAAATCTGTAATTGAGATGATTCAGTGCGGCAGCACTCAGGGCTGGTGAATCCCACCCTTGGCTGCTCCGAGGGGCACGGCTGGGCCCGGGGATGTGCTTGGGAAGGGGCTCTGGATGGGCTGGGGGGTGGATTCAGGGAGAGGTGCTGGTTTGGGGAGGTTTGTGGGTTTGGAAGATGCTGGCTGGGGAGGGATGTGGGTTCGGTGACAGATGTTCATTCAGGAGATGTGGTTTTGGGAAGGATGCACATTTTGGGAAGGGTGCTGGCTTGGGAGGTGATGCTGGTTTGGGAAGGATGCAGATTTTGGGAGAGGTGCTGGTTTCAGAGGGATGCTGGTCTGGGAGCAACGCTAATTTTGGGAGGGATAAGGGTTTGGAAGGTGCTGCTTTAGAGAAGGTTGTTTATTTGGAGGATTGTCATTTGGGATTGATGCTGGTTTGGAAAGGGTGCAGATTTTGGGAGATGGTTTTGGGAAGGGATGCTGGTCCGAAGGGATGCTGGTTTGGGAAGTGGTGCTTGTTTGGAGCATGCTGGTCCAGGAGGGATGCTGCTTTGGGAAGGGATGCTGATTTGGGAACGGATGCTGATTTGGGAACGGATGCTGATCTGGGGATGCTGGTTTAGGGAGGGATGCTGATTTGGGGATTTTGGTTTAGGGAGGGATGCTGCTTTGGGAAGGGATGCTGCTTTGGAAGGGATGCTGATTTGGGAATGCTGACTTGACTGATGCTGCTCTGGGACGGGGGAGTGGTGGGGTTGGGGCTGGGAGAGAACCCCAGTTGCACAAAACCACCCTAAAACTCAGGGGCTGGGCTGCGGCACCGGGATTCAGGACAGGACCCTGTCCCCAGAGTGATCCATCAGTGCCACCCACAGCTCTCCTGCCTCTTCCCCCTCTTCTCCAACAAACCAGAAGGCACAGAAACCAGCAGGAGAGTGGGAGACCAAAAGAAAAGGCACCTTTGGGCTTGGCACCAGCACACTCGTGTCACCCATGGGCTGTCAAAAGCATCCACACGGGAAAAACACCACCAGGAACCCCCAGCCACGAATATTCCAGTTCCCAGATCCCTTTTCCAGCTACACCGAGGGCAACCTCAGCAACGTGAAATCAAAATGCAGAGAGGAATCCGACGCCTGTGAGTATCCACCCTCTCCTTCTCCCTCTAAAAAATGCTGGGACTGGCTCACAGTGATCAGGAGAGGTTTGTCTGGGGGGCTGGGAGGGGGATGGACAATGTGGGGGTGCTGCCAGCTGTGGTCCCACCTCTGGACTGGCTTTATCCTTTATTCATCTTCACATAAGTTGGGAAATTGAGGCAGAGAACCATAAAAATCAGCCTGGACATCACTTGGGGTGGTTAACATGTCTTTCCCCTGCCCCTCATTAGTTTCCCTCATTTTCTCCCCCTCATTAACATCCCTTTTTCTGCTGGACAAACACCCCAGCCCCGGTTAGAGTAAGGAGAATTCCACCCTGGGTGGGGAAGGGGCTGCTCTGCTCGAGCATCCCAAAGGAATCCCACTGCAATCCTCCCTGGAAAACCTTTGTGTTTGTTTCAGAGTGCTTTGAAAAGCTCCACAGGAAGCAGGGAGCAATGCTGGAGGGGGGCAGAGCACGGCTTTGCCCCCCCAGGGAAACTGAGGCACGCAGGGAAGCATTTTATGGATCAGTGCTGGGGGGTCCCAGCCTGCTCCCAGCTCCTGCCGTGTGATTTTGGAGCATGGACCAAGCCGGGGGGTGACAGACCTGGGCTTTGGGGCTTCTGCAGGGTAAAATGAGGGCGATTTCCTCCCCTCACGGGGGGCTGAAGGTGGCCACAGCCCCTGACTCAGCTCTCCCTGGGACCGAGGGAGCGGCGAGTTCCCAGATTTGCCCCGTGACGCTGAATCACCCACGCGGGGCAGCCGTGGGGGATTTAATGACCATTAAATCATTAGCACCAGCCTCGATTCCCCATCCAAACCCATCCCTGCACAGCAGGAGCCCAAACCCACTTGCGTTGCAGGGCCGAGGAGGACGCAAAAGCCCTCGGCTGGGAAAACTTTTCTTTAAAAGAACCCCAAATGTCAGCTCTAAATTGGGTGTTACGCGCTCGTGCTCCGTCTCTTCATTACTGTATCGTAAAATTACATTAGGCAGGAACGATCTGCATTCA
The DNA here is from genome assembly GCF_001522545.3 of Parus major. Lineage (NCBI taxonomy): Eukaryota > Metazoa > Chordata > Aves > Passeriformes > Paridae > Parus > Parus major. The sequence continues at coordinate 66,248,402 of NC_031771.1, forward strand.
AATGACTCTGTGTCTGGAATGATAACGCAGGAATATGAGATTAAAATGTAATTATGCTCTTTAAAGTCAAGGAAGGTTAATAAAATGTTTTTCCAAGTTGCAGAGGCTCCGCAGCCACAACGCAGAATCACTTACGGGAATCAAGGGGAGGATGAGGTGGGAACGGGGAGGGGAAAATGGGTAAAAAACACAAAAAGGGGGTTTTGGGGGGGGAAATATTGGGGTCACCTGGGGTGATAAGTGATCCCAGGGGAATGGGATTCCCAGGGGTGGGCAGAGCCAGCCCTGCTGGGCTGTGATGCTCCCTGGTACCCGGGGTAGCCCTCCCACATCCTGCTCCCGACCCAGAGTCCTGCCCCAGATCCTCCAGCAGCAGCCCCAGGGTCCCTTCTCTGTGTCTCCAGCACCGAATTTGCTCTGCCAGGTCCCTGCCCTTCCCCAGGCCCTTCCCCGGAGGATGCCCCTTGGTTAGTGCTGATCTAACAACACTCCAGGGTGTGGCCGTGCCCCGGAATCCATCAGCGCCTGCCGTCCCTGTCCCAGCTCCCCTCGGGAATGAGGGAAATCCCAAAGGCTTCACCTGCGCTGGGAATGGGGCAGCGCCCCCAAATCCGCCCCCTTGCTCAGCCAAAATACGGCCCCAGCTCTTGCAGACACCAGCAAAGGGGCTGGGGCTGCCAGAGGGGCTCAGCCATGGAGAACATGGAATCTTTGAGGTTGGAAAAGCTCTCCAAGATCACCAACAGTTCCCCCTGCACTGCCAAGGCCACCAACAATCCATGTCCCCAAGTGCCACATCCACACAGCTTTTAAATCCCTCCAGGACTGGGGACTCCAGCACTGCCCTGGACAGCTGTGCCAGGGCTGGAAAACCTTTCCATGAAAAGATCTTCCCAAATATCCAATCTGAAGCTCCCCCTTCCTTCATTAACAGCAGGAGCTTCGTTAGCTCTGGAGCCCCCAAGGAGGTTTGTGAGAGCCCTTCTGGAGGCAGGGGAAGGGATGGAGGTGATGGAGCTTGGCTGCAGCACACAGAGCTCCCAGTGCCAAAATTCAGCTGGGATAGATGAGAGGGACAACATCCAAACCAGATCCAGCTCAGGATGTTGGAAAATGGGATGAATGTCCCTGATCTGTGCATTTCAGGAGCATCAGAGCTCCCTGCTCCTGCCTGGGAGCTCTGATGCTCCTCAAATGGATCTGTCACTGTCACCGTGACCCCGTGGCTGACGGGGGGTTAATGGCTGGGGGAGGGGGATCCTGCACCTCCTCCCCTCCCTTCAGGGATAAAGATGCTCCTCTGCTTCCCTGACAGCTGGAAAACAGCTTTGATGCCTCTTTAAAGGCAGCACAGCCAACGTTAAGATTGGCTGGGGCACTGCTTTGATCATTTCCATGGCCAAATCCATCCTGCTGGGATGTGGATGTCACGCAGGGAGGTCACTGACCAACAAGGGATGGATTTGTCCAAAAAATGCTTGAATTAGAGGAAATTGCTCAGGCTGCAATCAATTCCATTCCCCAGCTCCCAGGGAGAAGACAGGCTTGGTGCTGGGAGTAAACACACTCTGTGTGGGAGCTGAAGAGGGATTGCTGTGGGTCCAGGCAGAGGAAGCCACGGAAATTCCTGGCTCTGTGTCACCACCACCTTGGGGTGCAGAGAGGGGCCCTGCTGCCCACAGGGCTTTCAGTGCCCTGGGATAGGGGACTCACACCCAGCTGGGGCAGGTGGTCCTTCCCTGAGCTCCAAGATGTGGGTGCAGAGGGAAACTCATCCCTGGATCCCCTGCAAGAGGAGACACAGCAGGTGAAATGTGCTGCCAAGGTTCCCAGAGGGTTAAGGAGGAGAAATTGGGGGATGAAGGCTCTGAGAAGCTGCTGTGAGGTGGAGATGGGCAGGGAGGAGCTCTGTTGAGACCTGATGTCCCAACACCGCCCCTTCCTTCCAACCCCTGCTCCCTGTGGCCCCTGCCCCTCCCTGCAGAACGAAGGGAACCTGGAGATCATTTGGGAGACGGCTCCCACCTGGATCCCTGCCCACTGGCACGACACCACAAGGAACTTTTGGGCACTGGAGAAGCTTGCCAGAACCAAACTTGGAAGCATCCAAGCTTTGCTAGCTCTGGAGAAGGTGATGGCTCTGGGGATCCAGAGGCAGCCATCCATCCATCCATCCATCCCCCCTTCCCTGGGGGAGGTGTGAGAGCTGAATCACCCCGGGATGGCTCACTGCAAACATGACACCACCGCTGCAATGGACTGCATTTACTGCCTGCAAATCCTGGGGCTTTTAGGAATTCTGTGCCTATTTTCTGTTTATTATTTTAAGACGTGTGATTTTCTATTTTTGCTGGGAATGGAGATGGGCTGTAAACTCCTGCTGACGCAGGCAGGGAGCAGGATCAGCGTGGGGCCGGCACAAAGCTGTGATCCACTGGATGAGCAGGAGCACAGCGCTGCTCAGGTGCCTTCTGAGAGCAAACACAGATGTGACCAAGGTGAGCTGAGTCAGGTTCATTATGGCCCCGAACATCAATTAAGTGGCAGCAGCAGGGGGCTGTAGGGGTGACAAACCCTTTGATGTCACCCTGGCATATCCAGGATGGAACATATCCAAGTCATTTTTTGTCTGGCTTTTTTCTCAGCAGCTCTCTGAAGCCCCCTGGGTGCAGATGTCAGAGTGTCACCCCTGTGATCCACGAGGCTGCTGCCACAACCCCTCTGAACCGCTGCTCTGCAGCTCCTCCGTTTTGTTTGGCTTTTTCCAGCCCGTTTATTTCCTCCTCTGCCGAGAGATCACGACATCACCAAGCCCCAGGATGAGACCAGTCAGGAGCCAGAGACAGAACCTGACTTTAAACATTTTATTAAGGCTTAAATGTCTATCAGCCAGCCAGGAGCTGGGCTGGTCACACGACATAAACCGAGAGGGTGGGATGGGATGGCTTTTCTACAAGAGTCTGGATGAGCAGGGTGAGATCACTGCCAGCTCCTCACACCCCAACCACGGCCTCTCGCTGCTGATTCCAGGGTTGGAGACGCTCCCAGCAGGGAGGGGAGGGCAAGGTGGGGAAGGGGAGGAAGTCAGAGGGGGCTTTGTGTGTGTTGTCACTCACAAGGACTTTACCTGCTCCACAACCGGGTGGCTGCTGGTCAAACGTGGCGTGAACTCGCAGGGGAAGCTGAGCTGGTCCGAAAGGCACCTGTGCTAAACCTCTGAGCCCCGGGGCAGTGGTGGAGACCAGTCCTGGATAAATACATATTCCTTGATAAAGAAGCTATGGCTTTTGTCATCCTGGGGCTCCGGCTCTAACCCCCCACCCCCCGCTACTCTGTAAGCACAAGGCCGAGTCCTCTCCGCTCTCCGGCTCTCCCGGCGGCCCCTCCGGCGGATCCGTGCGGACACGGGGCACAGCAGCAGCTCCTCCTCGTCCCCCCGGCAGCCCTGGGGGTCAGAAGTGAACTCTCCTGACGTCCTGTGTGGCTGCTGCCCTCTTGCAGCTCCCGCAGTGGATGGGGGACGCCGGAGCCTTCTGGCGCTCGGCCAGGCAGGGCCGGCACAGCAGGTGCCCGCAGGGGAGCTGGTACACGGGCTCTGCCTTGAAGTAGCAGGAGAAGGATTTGCCACAGGAAGCACATCCCTGGGTCTGGCTGCTCCTGCCGTGCTCTGCAAATCCAGAATCACACAATCAGCAGGTTGGAAAAAACAAACACTTCAGAGATCATCGAGTCCAGCCTGTGAGCCAACACCAGCATGTCCGGTCTTTCCTGGTGACTCCACCACCTCCCCAGGGAGCCCCTTCCAACGTCTGATCACCCTTTCTGTGAAGAAATCCCTCCTCATGTCCAGCCTAAACCTGCCCTGGCACAGCTTGAGAGTATAAAACAACGGGACAGGAGAAGTGGGTTAGGCAGGGAGTGTGAGAAGCCCAGTGTGGGCCAGGTCCTGCAGGCTCAGGGCACAGCTCTGACCCAGGACTGTGACACTTTCCTGTCATTTCCACACGGAAAGGGAAAGGCCCAGCTTCCAGGGCAGGGTGTGCTCAGAAAGGGATGGATCACATCAGCACTTGCAATGGGCTTTTCACTTTTACTGAGACTAAATCACCCTCCCTCCTGCTCTTCCGACGATTCCCAGTGGAACAGCTGAGGTGTCACTTTGCATTCCTGTCACACACGACCCATCCAGGCCCACTCAGCTCTCAAACAGCAGCACTTTTAGAGGGGCAGGAAAAAGCTCAAGAGCTGAACATCACTGTGAACCAGCAAAAGCTGTTTGGGGAAGGGGGAGAGAGGGGAAAACAGACACAGACAGACAGACAGACGGACACAGCCCTACCCAGGGTCACCTGGTCCCTCTGACCCCCCTTCTCAGCCATGAGCAGGCAGAGCCTCACCCAGGGGAGGAGCAGCCAGGACACGAGGAGGGACATCTGAAGGTTCAATGCTTCCCTGCACCCCAAAGGAATAATTTTGGGAATGAATACAGAGCTGGATGAGTGGCTGGGCAGCAGGTGGGATGCAAACAGCGAGGGCTTGGTAGCCTGGATTATGTGCACTCAGTCCTGATGGGATTCTGGGCACACTCACATCTGCCTGGCCTGGGATGCTGCTGCTGTGACCTGCTCCTGCTAAGGGCTGGATGTCACAAGGTATTGTAAAGAATCATCCAGTGGTTTGTGTTGGAAGGGATCATAAAGCCCATCCCATTCCACCCCCTGCCATGGCCAGGGACACTTCCACTGTCCCAGGCTGCTCCAAGCCCCATCCAACCTGGCCTTGGGCACTTCCAGGGGGTCAAGGGCAGCCACAGCTTCTCTGGGCACCCTGTGCCAGGCCCTCCCCACCCTCACAGGGAGGATTCCAATATCCAATCTCACCCTACTTTTAGTTTACAAACATTCCCCCTTGTCCAGCCATATCTGTCTGTACAAAAAGTGACTCTCCCTCTTTTTCCCAAGGCCCTTTTAAGCACTGGAAGGCTGCAGTGTTTGCTGGATTTAAACCTCTCCTGCAGACTCATTCTCCACCCACGTGGCAGCTCCCCAGAGCTCACAGGCAACATTGAAGCACTCAGCCTGAATTGCAGAGCTCTGAGAACAGTCTGAACTAAGCTGGAGCAGGCTGGGGGCTGTGTCCAAGCACAGCACATCATCCCTGGGCAGCACAGCCAGCCAAGACCACGGGAAAATCACGGGACTGACCCTGGGCATGGACAACCTCCCACACCTTGTGGGGGTCAGCAAGATCTAACCCACCTCAGTGGGAGAATAAACCAGCAAAACTGCTGAGATGGAACTGAGGATGGTGAAGTTTGCTGGGAGACAATGTCATATTTTTATATGGAATATATAATACTCTGGGGTCTGAACAAGGCTCCCTGTTAACCCAGCCCCAGCTCCCAAAGGTGATCCAGAGGCACCTGCTGCTCACCAAGGACTGTGCCCACGCTCCAGGAAGTGCTGCAGCCCCCCTCTCCTGGAGCCTGCTGCTGGCTCTTCATCAGCTTGGCCGTGAAGGAGGGCATGGAGCTGAGAGCCGAGGTCAGAGCAGTGTCCAAGCTCTCTGACAGCTTCTGC
>NC_031771.1:66254303-66304875 GCF_001522545.3 Parus major
AACACAGAGATCAGGTCTGCAAAGGGAAACAGATCAGGTCTGCAAGGACAAGAAAAAGATGGAGAAGCAGATGCTGGGAAAAAGGATCTGTGATGCAAACACTGCCTTGGCTCTGAACCTTGGAGGATTTTAGGAGCCCTGTCACTTGTTTTGTTGAGAGGTGTCTTTTCCCCACCAAGGGGCTGGGATTTGGGCTGGAGTGCCTCATCTCCTTTGGCTCTTAGAGGTGGAATGCCCTATGGATTACCACCAGACATTCACATGGTGTCCCAGGGCCAACTTACACAGGATCAGAATCATTTAGGTTGGAAAAGTCTTCCAAGATCATGGAGTCCAACCCTTAACCCAGCACTGCCCAGGCCCCTGCTAAATTCTGTCCCCAAGTGTCACACCCACACGGCTTTTGAATACCTCCAGGGGTGGGCAGCCTGTGCCAGGGCTGGAGAACCCTCTCCATGAAGGAATTTTCCCTAATAGGCAACCTAAACCTCTCCTGGACCACCCTGAGGCCATCTCCGAGCCTGAACCTCACCTGGCTGCACCCTCCTTTCATGGAGCTGTACAATTCTGCAGGACTGAAAAAGTGCAAAGCTCCAAACAAGCCAGGAATTGTTTTGCCCTGAAATCCCAGGCACTCCCTCAGCTGGATCCAGCCCAGTGCTCCCAGCCTTGCTCCATGCAGCTCACAGAGAACATTTAAACCATTAATAAAATCTGTGGGGCTTGTTTTTCCCTCTCTGTCCCAGTTGTGAGCCACAGGGCCAGGGCTGGACCCTCCCTGCAGGGCTGCCCTGCGCAGCACCGACGGCGCTAATTAAGATGAAGCATTAAGAGAATGTTGTCTGCATCACTAATTCTGTTAAAATCATCTCCCAGAGGAAGAGCTCACAATTGGTGCTGCACATTTGCTCCACCAATCAAGGCTGATGATCCAGTGAAGCACGAGCTCCGTGGGCTGAGCACGCTGCTTTTATTTATGTACGGACACGGCTGCCCCAGGACCCACAGCTCCTGCTCCTGTGGGGCTGGGGCACATCCTGCTGGGAGCTGTCACACATTTCCACAGCCAAAATAACCAAAGATTCCTGCTAAAACAGGGAATGAGCTCCAGGATGAGGGATCAGAGAAGAAATGTGCAGGCTCTCTTCTCCCTGCTCTTCCCGGTACCAGCTGATATCAACTACTTTCAGCTGAAGAATTTGTTTAAAATCAAACCTGAGCTTTGTCCTCAAAATGTTTTCAGGCAGACTGGGAGAAGGGTGAAGGCAGTGATAGGTCCCAGCAGCTCTGGGTCACCTTTTGACATGTCACAGACCACTGGGTTAGAGCAGACAGGAAACTGGGCTTACCTGCCTGGAGAGCCAACCACGAAATTCCCACACACCTGGATTGACACCCTTTGTCCCCAGGTGCCACATCCACACAGCTTTTAAATCCCTCCAGGGATGGGAACTCCAGCACTGCCCTGGGCAGCTCTGCCAGGGCTGGACAACCCTTTCTATGGAAGAATTGTTCCCAAAATCCAACCTAACCCTCCCCTGGTGTAAAACCCTTGTTCTCTGGGAGCAGAGCCCAACCCCCACCTGGCTCCCCCCTCCTTTCAGGGAGTTGTTGAGAACAACAAGGTCCCACCTGAGCCTCCTTTGCTCCAGATCTGCAGGACATTTTGCATTCCCAGCACTGCTGCTACCACATGGCTGAGAAAAGGGTGGATGGAGGGAAGCCAGCACCCATTCCCTTCCCCTGCAAGTCACATTTCTTCTCTAATTTAGCCTCTACCAGGTTTTCTGCTTTAACCACCTGAAAATTCTGTGCAGTCTCTCCCAGGCTGAGCTGTCCCTCCTGCCTGCAATTCCCTTGCTGTGGTTTGCTCTGTGTCCCATTCCTGCCTTCCTTCCCAGCTCCCTCCACACCATGAGCCAGGACTCCCTGTGCCACCACCACTGCACCACCTGACATCTCTTCTCCTGTTTCTGCAGGATACAATAAATCCCCCTGGATAAAGAAACTCCAAAGCAGGATGCTGAGAAAAACGTTGTCTCCACGTGGAAGGAAGAGAAGGGAAATCCAAACTGAAAAGGGGAACAGGGTGACCTGAGCAAAGAAGGGCTGTGAAACACTGAACAGGGAACACAGGAGCTGGATGAAATGACCCAGCTCCACCACACCCATCAACAGCCAAACACAGCCTGGAAGCTTTCTAGAGGAGTGATGGGAACTTGCACTGGATCTGTCCTGATTTGAAACCTCAGCCTGGGGCTGTCCCACCACTCAGGGAAGAGAGGTGAGCTGGGGAGCCACGATACCTGTGGAACAGTCCATCTGGATCAAGTGGGAGTCACTGTCAGTTCTCATTTTTTTAGCACTGTTCTCTGAGGTAGCCGTGACAAGTAAGTTTGTAGCAGAAAAATAGGGCGGCTGCAGGGAGCCCTGATCCATGCAGTCCATTTTCCTTTTCAGAGAAGACATGGTGATGGAGGAGGGCACCAGGCCCTCTGCAGCGTGAGCCCTCCCCAGCAGGTTGGTGCCAGGGATGCTGTGCTGCAGCAGGAAGTGGTCTATCCTGGCCTTGAGGGTGGGGTGAGGTAGGGGCTGCGAGTGCTGGCTGAAGGCCACCCCCGTGAAGGGGTCGCTGGGAACACGGCCCCAGGACGCCTCGCTCCGGTTGCACTTCTCCAGGGTGGTCTGGTCAATCACTTTCCCAGAGGGCAGGAGCATGGGCAAAGTCATGATCTCCAGAGTGATGGGGTCCAGGAATTCTTCAGGGATGTCTTGGACGACATCCACCAGCTTGTGCAGGGTCTGCTGCTCGTTGGCACTGAAGGGGACGCAGTCGCTCTCCATGGGCGTCCAGAGCTCCGGCTTGAGGCTGCCCACGTCCTGGGCCAGGAACTGGGAGGCCACCTGGAAGACGCCCTCGATCACCTCCTGTGGGCAGGACTTGGCAGGCTGTCCCCACACCTCCAGCCTCTTGATGCTGGGCAGGCCCCCCCCGGCCACGTGGGTGATGCAGATTTTTAGGTGGGACACGTTGCTGAGCGAGGCCGGGCCTTTGTTCCAGAGCTCTTGAGACACCGAGCCGGGGTAGGAGAAGACATTTTCCATCTGATGGAAGGGAGGCCTCGGCTTGAAACCTCTGTGGCCAAAAGTCACTTTGCTCTGATTTTTTAAGACAGCTTTTCCCACCAGGGTGAAGGTGTCCTTGTCCGACACAGGCTGCCCGGCCAGACCTGAGCACTGCCCCTCAGGGCTCTGCCAAGAGCTTTTGTTGCATGAGGTAGAGGTGTAAACTTCCAGCCCAGAGAAGGTCTGGTACCCCCCAGAGGAGATGTCGATGTTGATCCTGCAGATCTCGATGTTGAAGGGGAAGGAGATGGTGACGTGCACCGGGGGTTTGATGAAGTACTCGCTGCGGAAGCCGCGGTTCCTCCTGGCCAGGTCTTCGGAGATCAGGTTCTCCACCTCATAGCCATCGGCAGAGATCTGTGTGCCAGCACAAAACTGGGTTCAGTTTGGAGCAAGGAAACACAAGGAAGCCAATTTGACAAGCACTTCCAGAGATTTTTCAGGATGACATCAACCAGGAGCCATGGCTGAGGCTGATGTGCAGCTCAGACCAGGCAGGAGAGCCCTGCTGTAAGGCAGAGCAGAGCCATTCCCACCCTCCTCCAGCCACCTGCTCCCATTTCCCTCCTCACCATGTGGAGACCTGACTTAGCTGCTGGAAGAATGGAAAATTAGGGGTAATTCATGGTTTTGGCTGGGACAGTGAAATAAGTCAAGGAGAGGATGGCTGGGAGCAGAGGATGAACGTGGGGGAGATGGGAGTCTCCTCTTCCAGTCTCCCTTTTCAGGTGGGAGTCTCCTGATTTTCTTTGTGACTACTCATCCATGTGGAAATGCACTTGGAACAACAGTTACAGGATCCCAGAGGAATTCTGGATGTTAATCAGCCTCTGGGAGCCATCCCACCCATTCCTGAGGGAGATCCATCAAACCAGGCTGGGTCTGCTTTGGAACATCCAATCCCACCCTCTGCTCTGCTCCTGGGCAGACTGGTTAAACCCATTCCCTTTCCTGGAAGCCCCAGGCCCTGAGAAATCTGCAGCACTTGCTGAATGGACAAATAAAAACGAGGAAAATCTGTTTATTCCACCTGTTTAATATGGTCCTGATCACTACAATCACACCAAACCTTTGTGGCATGGCTGGCTCTCTCCATAAAAAATTCCAGCACTGCTGCTTTTGCAGCACAGTATTTACAAAGCCAAGGCTGTCCTGGGGTGAGTTGGTGTGGAAACTTACAATTAAAAATTAGATTTGAATGAAAACTGAGTTTCTTAAAGAGATTCTGATGTGCTGAGTGAGACCAGAAATACTTGGAAAGTAACTTCAGCAAACATTATCAAGAGCTGTGCGTTGCAATGGACGGAGGGAAAGCTGGAATACTGCAGGGAAAAAGGGATCTCAAGTCAAAGAACTTAAACCTGGAAGCACATAATGCTGTCTGGTTATGAGATCCTGCAAAATCAGGGCTTTTCCCTCCAATATTTAGTGTGTGCCACATCAGTGATGCTGATTATCCCAGAGGAGCAGTGAACGAGCTCCCCACCAGGACAATTCCACCTAATCCCTCCCACTCCCCAAACCCCCACATCACTATTTTACCTTGTTGCAGTGAATTCTTGGCTTGAACTGTGGGAGACAGACGTTTATTACCATCTTGGCAGCTGGAGAGGTTGGTCACTTGCTGAGCATCAGAGTCAGCTTGGAAAAAAAGAAATTAAAAATGAAGGAAGTGAATAACCATGAGCAGTGAAAGGATTTTGTGTTTTGGGTGAGTTACAATTCCTAAAATGCAGCTCAGATCTGAGTCCAGGAGGTGAAGCCAATATAAACCCAAATGAATGTGGTGGAGAGAGGAGATTGAGAGGGAAAAAAAATCGCATTAATATTAATTAGTGAACCTGTGGAGAAAAATCAAAGAGAAAAATGCCTATTTTAACTAAAACCACCTATGAACAGACCAGCAATTAGATCTGAAGGTTTGTCAAAGATGTAGGAGTTTTATAGGTGCAGAAAAGCACCAGCAGAGCACAGGAGGCTGTCACAGTGAGTCAAGATTAACCACAAATATTAATAATTGGTGTTAAATAACTCCAAGGGAGCAGAGGGCACGGAATAGCTCTGAGGGAGATGTCTGGGATCTGAACACCAAATTCTTCTGCCAGCATTCATTAAAGAAACTCAAGTGAACACACCTTTCCCATTGAAAAAAAAAAAAAATAAATACAAGTGACTGGAATTGGCTCTCTCAGATCCCTTTTAAGAATTAAATTATCTGTGAGGTGAGAGCTTTAACCTCATGTTAACCTCAGCTTTAAAATGTCACCCCCCTGGGCAACCTTGCAAATCAGGGACTGCTGCCTCCTTCAAGAACAAGCAGCTCTTTAATGATCCTGATGTGTTGGTTCAGCCCAAATGAAATTGGCCTTCTGGGGGCACGTTGGAAAGGCAGAGTTAATGAGCTCCCTGTGCTGCATCTGCAAGGAGAAAGGTGGAATTGAAGGCACAAATCTCAGGGATAAAACCCAGCCCAACACGGATTTCACACCTGCAGAGGGCAGAGCGTGGTTACAATGCCTGGAATGAAGCAGGGGTGAACCTTACAAGAGGAACAGGCAGGTGAGCAGCACTTCTATCCCAAAATTTGGAGTGGAAGCCATCAGGAGCAATTCCTGCTCCTGGAGGAGCAGGACAAGCACACACCAACTCTTCTCCAACACTCCTTTCCTGCCTGAGTCTGAGAGGTTTCCAGAACTGGGCTGCAGTGGGGAACTGGTTAAACTGGTCTGGCTTTCAGCATTCACATCTTGTAGGAGATTTGATAGTCCAACTACAGGCTGTGCCTCAAAACTGCTCTTTTTGGCTCATTTTGAAACAAAATCAATTTACCAAGTGGTAAATTCACTTGGCCCTCAGCACTGGTGTTATGAAAAGTGGCAAATCAACCCTCCTTGCTCCCTTCCTTGGGAAAACTCAAGATTTTCCCCCTGTTCCATCTCTCCTCTCTTTCCTGGGCTGAAGACTTCTCCTGCAACATGAGGAGCTCTGTGTGGGTATTTTATAGGATTTTCTCCTGCCTGTTTGTGACCCTGAGAGAAACAACTCAGGTTAATTTTTTCAGTCTCAATTACTTCAGTAAGAAAATGGATTATTCTGCATTTCCAAGTCACTGCACTCCCTTCTGCTGAAAGACTCTGCTACAAATCTCATGGCAAAAGTTGAGTCACCGAGTTGCTTTTACCCATGGCTGGGTTTTTTTAACTCTCTCTTCAGTGTGTGCCTTTCCTAAGGTGAACAAAGATCTTTGGTCTGAGGCAATGAAACACAGACCTGAAAAGAATCCTCAGTGGTTTTGGACAAGGAATTTTAAACCAGACTGTCTGGAATTTGTCACCAAACTCTTCCTGGTGTCCTGTGTGGGACTGTGGAGCTGCTGCCGTAAGGAATGTGCATGGTGGACACCAAATAAAGTCCCTGGAGCATGAAATGAATGTCCTGGGGTCAGAGCACCCCAACCCTCAGTCCCACTCAGTATCCACGTTCCATCCTAAAGGAGAAACCCAGGCTGTGCCCCCCAGCCCCATGGGTGTGGAAACACAAATAGCTGTGTGTGCTCCTGGCACCCAGCTCAGCCTCGTGACTAAATCTCCTCTGTTCCTGCTCTCACAGAGCCAGCAAATCCAACCACTCTCGTTTAGGGCGGAGGAAGAAGCAATCACAGAGGAAAATGAATCATTAGTAGGTTTTATTTGAATGGAAGCATTTGAGGATCCAGGTACAAAAGGAGAGCACGGGAAGTAGAGACGTCACCAGAGCAGAAACAACCACCCAGAGACCATTCCAGCCAGTGCCAGCCATGGAGATGCACTGGGGAGGCTCTGGGCAAGCCCTTGCCCCCACTAGCCAGCCCTGCTGAGCAGCTCTGGGCAGAACACTTTGTAGTGGAGGTAGCTGAGCTTCTCGGAGCGCGTGCGCTTGAGCAGAGGGAACCATTCCCAGAAGGGAATCTCCACCACCACGTAGCCCAGCAGCCGCAGCTGCCGCCGCTTCAGGCAGTGCAGCCCCAGCAGCCGCTTGGAGCCGTAGCAGAAGTGGTTCCTGTTGGACACCTGCAGTGCCAGCCTCACTTCCCGAGGCTGCCAGCGCCCTGCTTTAGGCTCAGCCTGGGATTTGGAACCTGCAGGAAGGGCTGCACCCCAGCACGGTGCTCCTGCTGCGTCCTGTCCGGGAATCCTGGCTTCATTTCCCACTTCTGTGGGACTCTGCTTATGAGCTCTCCCCTGTAGGAGCTGAGCCATTAAATCATCTGTCAGACTAACTTCCACGTCTTTCAGCTTCTGGGCTGCCACAGGACCCTTGAAATTGAAAGGGATGGGATGTCCATCGGTGGCCAAATGCACCTCCAGGTCACTGGACCTGGTGTGGGGCAGGATCATGTGGTTCTTCACGTACTCAGGGCCTCCCAACATGCTCTCGAGGAGGGATGTGGCTTCCAAGATTTCAGGCCTGACGTAGATTTCCCGTTCTGCAAAGCTTGAAACCATCTCAGTGAACTCTTGACAAAGCTGAGGTGGGAGGAGGCTGCCTTGGTAGGTCGGGCACTCGATTTCAACGCTCCTACCCAGGGTGAACAGGTCCTTGTCGAGCTCGTATTTGCTACCTCTGGTTTTCTGGACAAACTCCTCCCCCAAAGCAAAGTCTATCAGCTCCTCTGGGAAGCGTTTGACAAATGCCAGGCCAAGCAGAGCAGTAAGGAGATGCTCTGGAAACTTGCTGAACTCATGGAGTTTTGCATGCAATTGCTTTATCAGGCTGGAGTAAAACTCCTCGTTGGGAGGTTCATAGTCCAGGCACCCAAACGACCACAGGAATTTGGCAGCATCCTTGCTCCGGCAGTAGGACACCTTGGAAGGCAACGAGGTGGCTACAGCAGTCAAAACATCCTCGTCAAAGAAGTGCAGGGATGAATAGGTGAGAGTGATGTGCATGATGCCCTGGATGTTTGTTGCAGGAATCCGAGCAGGAATGACCTTCCCGAGCTCCCTCATGAGGGGCAGGTGGTCCATGCGGGTGTAGCGGAGCATCTTGAGCACGTTCACCAAGGCGTAGGTGCTCATGTCCTCCATCTGCAGGGACACCCTGTCTGCAATCCTCCTCATGACGTGGTCAGAGATCCCACTGAGGGACTTGAAGAGCCCCAAGCAGATGGCACCCAGCTCCTCCAAGGTGAAGGCGTCCAAGTGTTTCAGGATGGTGTTCTCCACCTTCTGCACCAAATCCGCGGGCGACCTTCGGCCTTCCCCGATGATGTAAAGGAGCTGCACAAACCTGGGCAAGGTGAAGTCCTTCCAGTGCAGGTTGGCATAGCTGAACAGAATGGCCAGGTAGGAGGGCACGCTGCGGTCCAGGCAGCGCCAGCAATCCGCCACCAGCAGCAGCTGCTCCAGGCCCATGTCCCACGCCCGCCGGCAGAACTCGGCCTCGCACGCGTTGAGCAGGGGGTGGGAGGCTGGCACGGCCAAAGGGACACAAGCCTTTAAAACCTGGATGAGATCTGGGGTGCTGAACAGCCTGATGGCCGTGGCAGCGCGGTGACACAGGGCACTGAACCTGGGATCGGACGGCAGCGCCGCGCGTCGCTCCGCCGGCAAACGGCTCAGCTTGAGGAAATAATCCGTGAGAATCCCAGGGCTGCCCTCACACCCAGCCACACTCTGTAAAATCGAGTCCCCCTCCTCTGCAGGGAGGGGCTGTGCTGGCTCAGCTCTGTCACAGCTGAGAGATCTGTACTCGGGCCTCCCTTTCTGGAACATGCGGGGGTCCTCCTTGGAGTCGTGCCCTTCCCGTTTTTCCTCCTCTGCTTCCTCCTTGTACAGCGTGGCCAGGACTGTCTGCTCCAGGCGTGGGCTGGACTTGGGCAGAGCATTCCTGATGGGTGACAAAGCTTGGGAAGAGGCAGTGGGGAATGTCCATGGAGCCTGCACGGTGCCAGGGCCGGTGAAGGTGTCACCGAGGGCCTGCCTGCTGTCCCTATCCACGTGCTGCTGGGAGCCAGCCCTGCCTTTGCCTTGGGCAGCTGGATCATACAACACTCTGTAGTCCTGAGGCTTCAGCAGCTGGATTGTAGCCCCGGGTTCACTCCCAGCCTTGGCTGCTCCTGGCTTATCTCGCTTTTCCTTCTTGCTCTTGCTGCTTCCACACTCGGCCTTGCGCACGGCTGTGGTCGAAAGCGCTGTCACCCTGCTCAGCCTGGGGAATCTTCGGCACATTAGCACCGTAGCCATGGATCTCAACTTATTGGGGCTCAGAATTGCTTCCAGGTACTGAAAAAAGGGCAGACGGACAGTGAGTGGCCTCCACCTCACAGGCAGCACGTTTTAATCAATCCTTTACGCTACCGAAGGCCAGGGCAGCTGGGTCCCTGCAAAGCCACTATGGAACGTCACCTCATGCAAAGGCAGCTCAGGATGTGCACCCAGGTGAGCTGGGGTTGGAGCAGAAGGCAGCCAGGCATGACCTGCTACTCAGCAGACATGAGAAAACCTGGCATGGACTGGGAGAGTAAAGAAAAAAAAAAAAAAAAAAAAAAAATCACTGTTTTTTCATTTTTAAGAGGCCCAAGCTGCTTTTCTTTCATTCTGAACAATGAAAACGTGTTTTTGCAGAAGAGCTGCAGCTTCAAGAGGCTTTATGTGTTCAGACATTCTGCTGCTTTGGTCATTGTGGTCTGAATCACTGACCACCACCTGAGAAGTTGTCCAAACATCCAGGGTGCCACGCTGCCCTTTGCACCTGGAGACAGGATGTGGGGCAAAGTCTCCACAGAACCAGTGCAGAGAGTGAAAACTGGCCCAGAACCTGCAGATGGAGGTTGGAGGAATGAAGAAATGTGGCCAGAGCGAAGTGGGGGAAGAGCAGGGGAGAGGTAACACAAATCATCATGTGATGCTACATCCCAGGCTGAGAACCGGGGGAAACAGAGCTTTAAACTTCAGATTTGAGAGGATTTCCCAGAGTTTTAGGGTACAGGAGGCTTAAAAATGGCTGGTGCCTTCCTAACTCCTGCCTGAAGCAGCTACAGCTCGGAGGGTGAGGATGAGAAATCCGTAGGAGTCCAGCTGGGTGCTGCCAGCCTGCACTGGCTGCCAAACCAGCCCTGTTTACCACGATTCAGATGCTGATTAAAAAAACCAAAGCACCAGGTCAGATTTTTCCCCTCAAATCCTTATCCCACACAAATATCCATCACACAGGTGTTATCCACTTCCTTAAAATCCCTCAGTACCACAGGGAGCTGGGAAATGAGGAAAGCCAAAACCTGCCACTGCAACACACTCTGTGCGCCCCACAGGGGGAAATAAATCCTCACGGATACCCCTGGGAGCTCTGCTTGTTTCCACGGCTTCCTGATCAGGGCTGGAGCAAGATGTGGGATCACTGCAGGCAAACTCAGTTTTGCAGCAGCACCATGGGCACTTTGGGGCAGGAGAGGTGGGTTTGGGGTGTGTGAGCAGGACAGTGGGATGGGGGCTCACCTGCAGCCCTGGCTGAGCACAAACCGGGTGTTTTTGGTGTATAAGGATCCCCACATCTCCCACGATCCAGGGACACCTTCCACTACCCCAGGGTGCTCCAAGCCCTGTTCAACCTGGCCTTGGACACTTCCAGGGATGGGATTTCCACTGCTTCTCTGGGCAACCCATTGCACTGAGGCAGATGAGGACATCTCGCATCCTCTGCTCCACGACAGAGCCTGGAGGCTGCAAACACCAGCCAAAGAGGGAGGAGAAGCTGCTGGAGCAGAAACCAACCCAGGAGAGAGGTGAAAAAAACCAACTGGGATGGAGACCCAGAGGCTCTGGGGGGAAGAAAAGGCAAACTGAAATGTGGATTTGTGGGGAGAGCCATGCAAGGAGGAGGGTACAAGAGAGGCCACTGTGCTTTTTTGATGATCAGTAAATACTGTGAGCAGCTCAACAGCCCACCAGGCATCTTCTCTGTATCTCCAAACACCCTGAGGCAGTCCCAGGAGCAGATCAGGCTCTGTCCCACAGACCCCAGGCTGTTCCAAGGCCATGACTGTCCCATCCCAGCATGAGAAGTAAAATTGTGCCAGACAGGAGACTCTGCCCCTTCCTGCCTGTCTGAGGAGCAGGGAAAGGAAAAGCCTCCTCAGAAGCTGGACAGGAAAACCTGAGCCAAGAGCTGGATTTCAAAGCTCTCCTGTTCAGCTGAAAGGAATGTCAGATAAAATGAGCATTCCTGGCTCTACTGGCTGTGGTGTCCAGGCTGAAGTGGCTGCAGGTGACAGGTGCTGGGGACCAGGGACAAGGCTCAGACTGCACCTGCCTCGGGGAGGAGAAATCCCCTCCAACATCTCCTCCTCCAGCACCTCACTGAGCTCAGACCACTACAGGGGCTGGATCAAGCTCCAAAAATCATCTTGAACAAGAAGAGGTTTATCCAGGTGAGGCTTTCCCAGTTATTTCCTTGTCTGACTCAACTTTTGAGTATACCTTTATCTATTTTTCTGCTAACAAAACCCAGGTTATTTATATAAACCAACTTCTCTCTGCTGTGAAAGGTGATACTCCCCAGGAAATCCAGCACTGCTGCTCCCAGATCCCCTCCCAGCAACAACAGCCCCACTTCAAAGTCAGGGAATCAAAGCCCCGGTGAAGGCTCCGAAGGCGAGCGCCGCGTGCTGCTAAGAATATCCTCCAGGGATTGACTGTGGAGCTGTGACACATTTGGGAATCCAGGCACTGGAGAGATTGCTTCTCTCTTCCTTTGCTCCAAATCCAGCAATAAAGAGAAGACCACGCACAGCAGAGCGAGGTTGGGATGGCACAAGACAGTTCCAAGCACCCTCAAGGGCAATGGGCTGCTCCAAGTGATTTTTCCATGATTTTGTCCACCCCCAGCCCAAATCTTTGTGATCTTTCCAATTTCCACCCCATTTCTCTTCCAACTCCACCCACACCTTCCCTGGATTTGCCTCTCTTCACCTTGAGCAATTTGCCTTCCTTCCTTCCTCCTCCCACTTCACATCCCAACACAGCCAAACTCCTTCCCACCTCTGGGCAGGGATCTCTGGAATTTTCACTTCCAGTGGCTCCATGGAGCCAGGGAGTTTTGGAGCTGGGCCCTGCAGGTTGGGAATGGCCTTTGAGGAGCTGCTCAGGCATGGAAATGTCTCTGCTGAAGTGTCACAGCTGAGCATCACTGAACACCTGGAAAAGAACTTTCCCAGAGGGATGCCACCCAGCACAGGGGCTCAGCCCTTGGAAGGGGATGATGCTGCATCCCAAAATGCTGTCAGGGCTTTTGTTCCCTCTGGAATACTCAGAGGGGCTTTTGGAAACCCCCCCAGCTTGTGCTTCCACCAACAGCCAAAGGGCAGAGGGAATCTCCTTGGGATGAGTGAGGAATGAACAGGAATGTTGGGGATAAAACAGCTCCTTTTGGCCAACAGCCTGAAGTGAACTCCTGTGCCTGGGCTGGAGAGGAGAGCAACAGGAAAGGGATTTGATTCCCCCAATAGGTTATGATGTCAGGGCACAAAATTGTCACTTTCTGGTTTGTCTGTGCTTTTTCCCTCTTTTTGAGATTACAGAAAGGTTTGGGTGGGAAGGGATTTAAAGCTCATCTCAGTCTACCCACCCTGCCATGGGCAGGGACACCTTCCACCATCCCAGAGTGTTCCAAGCCCTGTCCAACCTTGCCTTGGGCACTTCCAGGGATCCAGGGGCAGCCACAGCTTCTCTGGGCACCCTGTGCCAGGGCCTGCCCACCCTCACAGGGGACAATTCCTTCCCAATATCCCATCCATCCCTGCCCTCTGGCAGTGGGAAGCCATTCCCTGTGTCCTGTCCCTCCATCCCTTGTCCCAAATCCCTCTCCAGCTCTCCTGGACCCCCTTTAGGCCCTGGCAGGGGCTCTGAGGTCCCGCTGGAGCCCTCTCTTGTCCAGGTGAGCTCTCCCAGCTCTCCCAGCCTGGCTCCGGAGCACAGCAGCTCCAGCCCTCGCAGCATTTCCGTGCAATTCCCTCTCCCGGGGCTCCAGGGCAGCACCGGGGGCAGGGCTGGAAGCCCCAGTCCCGCTACTCACCGCTACGGCTGCGCCTACAGACACATAATACATAAATATAAACGCATACACACAGACGGATATATATATATATATATATATGTACAAATAAATATCTGGGGCAATGCAGCCCAGGGCAGGACGAGGGCGGCCCCGCCGGCTGAGGGTGTGGCTCAGGCAGGGGGCAGAGGACGGGCACAAGGGAAGAGGAAGAGGAACGGGGATGAGAAGGGGAAGGACAAGGGCACGGGAAGGGGCCGGGACTCACCGGGGCCGCTCCAGCGCCGCCGCCGCCTCCTCCTCCTGCCCCCTTCGCCTCCTCCCGCCGCTTCCGGTCGCGCGCCGGTGACGCCACTTCCGGCTCCCAGCGCGCGCGGCCGGCGGGTGGCGCCAGTGGCGCGCGGCGCGGCCCCCCCGGCACGGCCACGTGACTCGAGATCACGTGACATCTCCGCGTCACGTGGGCGCCGTGGGCACCGCCATGGCGGTCCCGGGGCTGCTCCTGGAGCGTCGGGTCCTGGGACCCTCCTCGGGCTCTGGGACCCGCCCGAGAAGCTGTGGCTGCCCCTGGATCCCTGGCAGTGTTCCAGGACAGGTTGGACGGGGTTTGGAGCCACCTGGGATAATGGAAAGTGTCGCTGTCCATGGCAGGAGGATGGGCTCGATGCTCTTTGAGGTCCCTTCCAACCAAAGCTTTCCGTGGCTCTGTGAGTCTGTGGTTACAGGACGCCTTTACTGGCTGCAGAAACCCGCTGGGTACCTGCACAGCCAGGGATGTCCTTTTAGTGTCCCCAGGGGGGCACCAGCCCCCTGGAATGTGTGGGCTGGGGTGTGTGGGGGGCTCCTGTCTGAGCTGGCACCCGTCGCTGTCCCAAGGGAACCGGGGGGATTTGGGTGACTTTGGCCCTGTGGAGGCCTGGCCTGAGCTCCTGCTGCCGCAGGGCCACCCCCAGCCCGTTGGCCAGGGCTGTGTCCGCACACATTTTGGGTATTTCCCATAATCACGGCTCCACTGTTCCCAGGAATCTTTCTCCTTTCCACTGCAGGCTTTCAGCACTGGCAAACTATTTAAATATCGCCTTGAGCATTACCTAGCACTTGTGTCCCTTCCTGATATTTCTACCAGGTTTATTTCCTGTCTACCTTTTCCTTCAGATCAGGTTTTTATCCTCTGGCAAGTGAGGAAATCGCATTTTCAGGAGGTCACAGGGGTTTGGAGGGAGAGCCACGCTGGCTGACGGCACCTCAGGCTTTAAACCTGAGGGAACTCATGTTTAAAGGGAATTCGTGTTTAAACCCCGACTCACTTTGCCCTGGGAGGCACCAACTTTGTCACCAGAGGGCAGGAGACCTCTCTAATAAAGCTGCCATCGGGAAAAGTGCTGGAATTGCTGGGTTTTTAAAGAAAAACAACGTTTATTTGTTGCTTTTAGTGACGCTGACAGAGTTGGGTGGGGTTCGTTGGAGTAAAAACCTGCAGGAGGTTTTGGATGTGGTGTTTCCTCCCTGGTTACCAGGGAGGGTGGATGGACCTCAGCCTCGGGCTGCATCCAAATCCTCACCCCAAACATTTGGGATCCAGCACAAATTTGATGCATTTTGAGTGTTTTGCACTCCTTCAGCCAAGTGAAGGGCTCGTGCTGGGGAAACCAGGGAACCAGAGATGCTCCAGTGGGGGGATGTGGCTTTTCCAAGCTGAGAGTTTGGCACAGGAGGGAAGGGGAATTGCCATCCCACCACTGCAGCTGCATTGGAGCGTGCTGATACACCCAGAGTGGAGCTTTCCCCCCTTGGATCCGTCCCCAAATCCCCCTGGTTCTCCCCCCTTCTCCCACCTGTGACACAAACAAACCACACAGTCTTGTTTTTAAAACGGGGCCTTTCTCCATTTTATTTTGCCCAATAAAAATCCTTCACAGTCAGGTCGAGAGAGGAGAGCTGGAGATACGTATACATATAGATCTGCATGTCTATTTATATATATACATACCTCTGTACAGATATATTTATATATTCACCGTAGAAAATGGCAAAGGCAGTAGCTCTTCACATCTGGAGAACCCAATGGGAACAGACAACAGACCAGCAGGGAATTGGGAAGTGTGGTGGAGTTTTGACAAGAACCTCTGAAACAGATACACCTTGGCTGTACAAAAATCCCAGCGTGTTTACCTATTTTTATTTTTATTTTTTCCTTTTTTTTTTTGTCAACCTCTTGTCTTTAAACACACTTAACCAGAGGCAGAGTCGAGACAATGGCGTTTGGAGGTGACCAAGTGGACAGGAGAGACACCCGACTTTATGGAGTTATTTTTTAAATATTTTTGTTATTTTTTTTTAAGTATATATATATTTATATATATATATATATAATTTTTTAATTTTTTTTTTAGATTTTTTTTTAGTTTTTAGATTATTTATTTTTTTTAGATTTTTTTTTTTTTTATTTTTTATTTTTTTGCAAAGTCTCAGCAACAGTCGACGCAGAAACAGAACAGTAACGGAGTCGAGTTCAGAACACTTCTGGTTTGAATTCACAGTCAGAGGAGAGAAAGAGAGAGAAAGAGAAGACACCGAGGCGTCAGGAAACGAGAGGGAAGAAAGCACAAGGCTGGGATTGAATTTACACTCGGGGATGGGACGAGGGGTCTCACGCAGGAGGTCCTGCAGAGGGGCACGGCCCGGCGCCAGCGGAGCTCCCGTTATTGCTGGTGAAGTCGGACAGCAGCCTCGCCCCACCTGCCCTCCTCCCCGTGGGGAGCTGGGCTTTGGGGGGACAGCTATGGATCTGCTGCAGAACGGACGACTCGGCGACGTGCGTGGGTTTGGGGTGAGGAAAACCTCCCCAGCGCGGTGCCCGGAGCGAGGCAAAGGCCAGCGCGGCTCCTCTGGGCTCACAGCGATTACCGGGTCCCGGAGAGTGCAAACGAAGACACCTTGGAGGAGCCCCGGGCTGGGCTCTGCGGGGACACGGCTGCCTGGGAAGGGACTGCATAGACACATCAGCCGGGTGTGCAGCATTGGGTGGTGCTGGGACGCTCCTGCGCCGCTGCCGGAGCTCTGCCCGCACCCGTTCCGCTCCTTTCGGTCACGGGAAAGGGGTGAAGGGGCCTTCTCCTCCGAGCCTGGCTCTCAGGAATGGCAGAGCACGGTGTCCCCACTGGCTGTCACAAGGTGGCTCGGTGAGCTCAGACACCCCAGTGGCTCCCCCATGGAGAAGACCCACTGCAAAGACCCTGTCTCAGCCGTGGATGGGCACCAGGAGGGGATGGGTCTCACCTCATGTGTGTCCAGGCTGGTGGCCTGCTGGATGCGGCAAGCTTTGGGCTCTCCAGATAAATGGGGCCACCAAGCTCAGACCACTGTGGTTATTTAGAGCCATTCTGGACCTTGCATCCCTTTCCAAAGGAGTTGAGGCCAGGACTGGAGCTATGAAGGTATTCACAGGAATGTTGGCTTGCCTGCAGGTGTCAGAATTGGGAAGAGTCCCTTTTAAATCTCCCTGGAAAAACCTATTGCTTTGGGACAGAAAGCAGAGACTTCCTGCCGGAGAAAACAGATTTGTGAAAGAGCTGTGGAGACACAGCCTGGTCCCAGGTTCCAGACCTGACATGACCCCCGTCTCTGGGAGAACCAGGGATGAGGATTATCCTGAAAACACAGGAGCTTGGTGCTGATGGCAGATGCACTGCAAGCATGGAACGTTCCATTGGGAAGCCAACATCTGCAAACAGCAGATGTGATGTGATCTCCCAGCCCCTTGATACACTGCAGGGTCCTGCAGGCCCCTGAGGACCTCACAGAGCCCTCAGACCCCTGTTTTTAACAGAGGGTGGAAGCAGCAGGGAGCTCCAGAGCTGGGTGGTGATGGTGTGAATCCCTGTGCAATGATCCCACAGGACTGCAGGCCGTGGGAATGTCCTTCAGCAGGAAGCCAGGGTGTCCTTGGAGGCAAAGCAGGGCTGATGGAGCTGCCATGGGAATGTCAGAGAGGAGAGGATCAGTGTTCTGGAAAGCTCCTGAGAGCAGGGTTGGGATAACCCATTCTCAGTGGGGGCTGTAGCTCCAGCTTGTCCAGATGTACCTGGGAGAGGCCCTGACTGCTCCAGTGGGATGGGGATGATCTAAAAGGGGGGCAGGAGAGCCTGGAGAGCTGGAGCAGAGGAGCAGCAGGGCACAGGCAACACATGAAGAGATCTTTAGCAAGGGGTCTTGGTGAACAGTAACTTGTAAAGGGGTTTCAAGGCTTAAACTGAAGGTTTGGGTTAAATTAATGACGAGTTGGGCTCTCTCCCATCCCATGGAGTGGAGTGGAGAAGGCTGAGAATGGCTGGGGAGCAGAGGCACAGTGAGAGGCATCTGCCCAAGCCCAGACCCACCTGAACACTCACCTGCAGGAGCACAGGTCTCCCACTGGCCTCCTGCCAGGTCCAGGAGCCTTCATGGAGCAAAGGTGGGCAGAGATGCCTTCAGCACCCCGAGCAGGAGAAGTGAAGAACGCACTGCCTTCACCTTGGAATTTGATTCCTTGGTAAGGAAGGTGCTGAGGATGCCCTGGGGTGAGCTGTGGAGAGGACAGCAAGGGGGCAGCCAGCAGGACCACCAGCTCTCAGGATGCTGATTTTCCTGAACAATTGACTGGACCCTCTAGTGGTGTCTGCTGCTAACCCAGAGAGACCTATTGCTCTGAAGAGGAGAGGCATTTAGCTACCTGAAGACAAGAGGATGCATGGCTTGGCGTGCATCTTCTCCTCAAGAAGAAAGGGAATGGCATCCATCCCAGCTCCTAGGGACAGCCCCTGGTCCATGTTTTCCACGGGAAATGTGTGGAGCTAATTGGTATGGCTGTGGAGGATACTGGTGTCACCAACTGGGGACAATCACCTCACCCAGGAACTCCTTTCTATCCTGTCCTACCTCACACAGGAAAGGCCCTTATGGTCCTGCAAACATTCCCAGGCGGGACACAGGGAAACTGTGTCCCCTGCCAGCTCTTACTCCTCTTTTCCAGCCCACACCAGCCTCATCTCTCTGCAGGAAAGCCGGGACACAGCTCCAAGTGTGCAGCCCAACGCTCTCCAGAGATCTTTGGTTGTGTTGTTCGTGAGCTCGCCGCCTTGTGCGAGCTATAAAGTGCCACTGCAAAGGGCAGGAGGGGAGCAGGATGGTCCTTTCCATGGGCAGAGCTCAGGGGGACACCTCTGGGAACCACTGGCTGCATGGAACCTGCATGGCTGTGACACCAGACAGGCAGAGGGGACTTCACCCTTAACCAGGGGCCACTGCAAACCTGGCTCAGGGTGACAGCAAGTATCAAAGCAGGACAGAGTGACACCAGGCTGAGCTAATCCGAAGCAAATTGCTTTCCTGGAAGGTGCTGAAGCCCAGATTCCCACTACAGCCAGGCACAGGTCGGGGTGCTGAGCACCCCCTGTGCAGAGCTCGGCCCCACTTGCCAACAGAGAAGCCACAGAGCCTTCTTGTCTCCATTTAATCATCAACAGACAGAGCTGGGCTCTTATTTACATCCAAGTACACTTCTCTCTGTACAACAGCGTAAGAGCAACAATTTCAATTCTGGAGCGTGGAAACCTGGAGGTGAGTGACCACCACCAGTGACAGCAGGATTTGGGCCACCAGCTGCCAGCAGACAGCGGCAGGAGCTAAGTGGAGCTGTGTGAGGTACAACAAGGTGCCCTGGTTGTGGTGAGAGGGGAGTGCTGGAATCAGCCCAGCTGGGTTGCTGGGACAGCCAAAGCAGCCAGCTTTGGGATGGTGGTGGAGCAAAGCAGCCCCGCTCACAGCAGAGTAGGACCTTCCCTGGCACCAGCGCAGCCTGCTTAGCCCACATCCTCATGGATGGAAGCCACTGGAGCTGATCAGTGTCCTCTGTTTGCCGTGTGGATGTGCCTGGAGCATGACAGGCCTCTGGACATGGGGGTCCTGTGACACCAGAGCTGCTCCAGGACTGCCACCACTGGCCTGGCTCTCCCAAAAATCTTGGATCATATTTTCCAGCTGCGTGATCCTAGGGCATCTCTAATGCTTGTGGACCCCATGTGTGGGCAACTGAGCTGAGACCCTCATGGCCACAGCTTGTGGTGGTGGCCAGTGGCAAGTTAGAGAGGATTTTGGGGGCAGGACTTGGAGAATGACACAAGAGCCAGGACATTGCGCTGAATTCCCCTAGCTCCAAGGTGGAGGAGACAGCTGGGGGATGGTCCAGCCCAAACTCTGGGTGGAGTTCCATGGGACAGGAACAATTCATCAGCCCTGCCTGAGCCTCCAAGAGACACACTGCCAGCCTCCTTGGCCATTCCCAGGATATGTCACCCAAACTCCAGCCTGGCACCCCTTGGCTGTCCTAACCCAGGGCTGACCCCAGAGCCTCAACAAAGTTTTTGGTGAGAGATTTCATCGACTTGTGAAAGTGTAAAGATCTGGAAGGAGCCAGGTGAGCTCCACCTGGGCACAAACAGCAGGAATCCAGGTGTCTTACCATCATTTTGCTCCATCTCTGCTGAGCAAAGGACTGGCACAGGGGAGAGGACTTGATGGGGAGCAGCACATCCAGTTGTGGGGAGGAATCCTGAAGCACAGGAATCCTTTGTGGCAGTTTGGCTCCCAAAACCATCTGTTTTTTCTGTCACCATAGCACAGGTGGAGTGGTTTCTGCAGGACAGCCGGATGCTGGGGGGATCCTGGGTGGAGAATCCCGAGAGTGGGAAAACCAGCAGCAGCAGTGTCTTAATGGGTGTCTGCAAGGCTCTGTCATCCAGGGAATGTCCACAGTCAAGGTCTCTCAGATCTCAGATGGATTGGAACTCTGGATCAGTGTGATGCAGTGAAGAAGGCAGAGGGAGTGGGCCTTTCCTCCTCCAAGGTGAACAATCTTTGCAAGAACAGACACCAAGCACCTGCTTCAGGAGGGAGGACAACGTTGGCTTGTCTGATGTGAAAAGAAAGCTGAGATGGTGCAAGACATCAGATCTCCAACCCTGACACTGTGGGATGTTGGACTCTGTCTGGAAGGCCTGGACTATGACATGGAGGAAGCTCTAGGATTTGCCTGGCCAGGTGCATGTGGATGTGTCCCTGGGCATGGCAAAGGCTGCAGCTGTGTGGCACTGGCAGGCAGCTGCTCTCCTTCCTTGCTGGGGTGCACGGGCTGACATCCAAGACTGCTGGAGCATCTTCAGGATTTGCAGTAGGACTCTTCCCCACACCCATCAGGAGTTAGACCTCACCTAATCCCCCTTTTATGGCTGGTCCAGGGAAAGGGGACTAGCCTGAGCTGCCCCGGTGTTTTCCATGAGTTGTCTTTCTCCAGCTCCAAACAGAAGTGGTGGGAAATGACAGGAACTGTCAGCTGGGGTCTTGAAATGCCCTGGTCTTGCTGCGCTTTTCCATTTCCAATGGCTCCAGAGATCTCTGGCAGCCACCACCAGCTCTTGGCCAGTGGCACTGTCCCATGACTTGGGCTGGTGGGACTAACTGCAGTCTCCACTGTGCTCAGTCTGGAGCTCACCACAGTAATGTTTGTTCTCAAACTGAAGGTCAGACCTGCTCATGAGCAGGAGAGCTTTGGGGAGACAGAACATGGAAAATGTGCAGCTTCAGGGCTTTTGTTTGGAAGGTCTTCAGCCCCTCAATGCCTCGAGGTTCTTCCTTGGTACTCACATGAAATGTAATCTGGCCAAACTCACCCTGGAGTCACCTCAAAAGACATTTCAAAACATCCCAGTGCTAGTTCTATCTTTTCTCTTCTAGCTGCTCCCCAGGGCAGAGAGCCAAAATCCCCACTCCTCTTGATCCTTTGGCCAGTGCAAACTCCACAGCATTTTTCTTCTCTTTATTGTGACTCATGGTAAAAAAACTGTCCATGACAGGAAGAACCGAGCTCACTTTGCCCATGTTTTCAAGCGGAATGCCAGGTTTTGCTGCCTCAGTGACCGTGCACGTAGGATTTGGTTTATTATTCTGCCAGGGCATAAGCACTTGCGTGATCTTAAGCATTTTCCCCTCTTAGGACTTCTTTCATGCTCAGAGTTAGTAGCTGAGTAGTTTCTTGAGCTAGGCCTGCGAGTTATTATCTCCATGCCTGGAGTGTGGGATGCCCCGTGGGATGGCTGTGGAATGGCAGGACTGAAGGCTGACAGTTGCAATCCAGCTGTGATGCTGCTGTGCCCCCCCTGCAACTCCTGAGTGAGGCTCGAGTGCTGTTTTTAAGCAGACCCTGGGCCAAGAGAGTGCACCAAGGTGTCACTTGTTTGGGGGACAGGGTGGCACAGTTGCCCACTTTTGGGGCAGATTGCTAAAGCTTCAGTTTGCATAAACATCCCATGGGTTTGGGGGCTTCCCCAAACCACAATTCCATTGACTTTGGGAAGTTAAGAGGGCTGCTGGGAAAGGAAACTAGCTCGGATTTCCAAGCTTTCTTCTTGCTGTAGACAGCTTGGGCATAGAGTAAGAGTAAGGGGTCCAAGGCAGAGGTGGGAGGGTATTTCTGCTCCCAGGGTTGGTCACAACCTGGGAGAGGAGTGGAACTGCAGGAGGAAACCACAAGGAAGTGAAAACGCAGCATATGTTAAGCTCTGCTGAGCCTCCAGAGAGGCTCCTGCTGGGACATCGTTCCTTGTTGGCTTCTGTTACCAGGACAGGCTCATCCTGCTCCTCAAGGATGTCCTAACCTCTTGCAACCAGGGCAAGAGGGAGTCGTCTGGTAGAGATATGTCTGGTTTCACTGAAATCAGTGGCCAAGCTCGCACTGACTTCACTAAGACCACCGTCTAGACAGGATACTTGATGAAGAATACTTGAGTTTGCTCATGATCCCAAGAGCTTTGCTCCATTAGCCAATGTGGCTAAAAATGTCCTGGAAAAAAAAAAATAACCCAAAAAACAACCAACCTGCCACTTTGAACTGTTTTGCTGCACTTAAATGCTTGGAAAACCAAAGAAACCAAATATAACCCTCCAAAACAACCAACCGAAGAAGGGTGAATTGTAGGAGAGGGTGTGGCAACCTCTAGCAAAGTAACAGTCAGGGCAGATTATAAAAGAGCCAATTGACCCTCACCAGCTGTACTAGGAAAAAACCCAGACGAGATGTCGCATTATCGATAGAAAACCAACGCACATCCACACTTATTTTACCTACAGAGCACAGAAGTGGAGAGTAAGGGTGATGGAGCCTGGTGGGAGCACGCTCGCACCGCTCCGACGGGAGCGCATTATCCTTCGGAAGATCACTGGCTTGAGTAGGTAGTACATGCACAGCAATAAAAAATTCCATCGTGTCGCCTCGGTCCCTCCTCAGATCTCAGTGGACTCTATTCGCTCGAGTCTGGAGGGAGTCCATGTCTTCTTCTCCTCGGTGTGTGGGGGGCTGGTGGCCTTTGTGTTCATCTCGTTCACCTTGTGCTCCAGGAGCTGGTTCTTCTGGTACATCTCCACATAGTTCAGCTGCAGCTGCTTCTGGTACTTGATGACTTTCTCCTTCTCCTCCTGCCACGTGCGCCGCTCCTCCTCGAAGTCCATCACCTGCTGCTCCCGCTGCTGCCGCTCCAGCTTCAGCTCCGTCTGGAGCCGCTCCACCTCCCTCCTCAGGGTGTTCACGCTGTCCTCGCTCTGCCTCTGCATCTTGGCCTCGTCGCTCTCGCAGGCCAGCGGGTCCCGCAGCTTCTCCCCGAGGTCCCCACCAAAAGGCCCCGCAGGTCCCATGCTGGCAAGTGTCCGCTTCAGGCCGGAGACCTCCAGCTCACAGTGGTTCAGTTTTTCCCTCAGCACCTGGACCTCGCTCATCTTCCTCTGCAGCTCGCCCTCGCAGATCTCCAGGTTGACGCTCTTGGAGCTGTAGGAGTCCTTCAGGGTGAGGATCTGCTCCTCTTTCTCCCGTAGGAAGTTCTTGCCTTCCTTGAGCTGCGACCGCAGTCCCACGATCTCATTGAGCTTCTGGGAGACGTCGGCTTGGGAGTCCTTCAGCTGCTGCTTGAGCAGGGAGATCTCACCTGCCTTCTGGCACACCTGTGGGGAGAGCACTCGTGAGGCTGGTGGATGGTGGATGGCAGCAAGGAGCTGCTCGTCCCCTGTGAAATGACCCTGCTCAAGGACCCAGCCTTCACCAGGACCCAGACCATGCCACAGACCTAGAGGTTGTCCCCACCTCAGTGTTTCTTCCTGGCTCTCGGGGACCTGATGCTGTTCCCAGCTGGAGTTTCCCGGACAGCCAAGGCCAGCGCTGCAGTCCCCACCAGCAATGCTTCAATCCTGCCTTCATCTTAATCTCCCACCCAAAAACCCATGGGGATCATTCCCAAATCTTCTGCTGAACGTCTGTAAATGGCACATTTCACATTTCACATTTCAGAGCCTAATTAATCCCAGCTTTGTTGACTTTCCATCAGGATTAGCAGAATAAGGTCTTCTTGATTCTAGAACTATGTTTTGCCTCTGCACTCTTAATAAATTTAAAGTTTCTAGGCTGTTCATGGAAGGATTAAAATTCTTCACATGATCAAGCTGGAAAAAAAGGTGTGTTAGCACTGGCTATACAAACAGACCTTGATAAAATGTTTCTAAAAATAGAAACGGTAGGAACACATTATGTAGGACTCAAGGGGAGAACAAGAATCAGGAATTTTCCTTTCAGCCTTTTAAGAGATAAACTTATTAACGACTGAAAAATGTGTGTTACAATGAAAGCATGAGGTAGACATGGCTATCGATGTCATTCTTAGTTCAGTTGCTTTTATATCTTCAATTTAAAAAGAACTCAAATATTTGAAAAGCAGTTTCAAGGTTTGCCCAAAAGCAAATGGTAAAAGAATTTAATTAAAATAGACTTAAGCCCATTTTTGGCAGGCACAAGTACCTGTGTGGAAAAACCTGTGTTCCCTGAAACTCGATTTGAATGTCACGACTTGGAGTGACCAGACTGCGAAGTCAAATTATTAACCAGCACAGGAGGGTGTGCACAGAAAGTTGTGCTTATTTTAGCCTAATTGAAATCAACAGGCCTGGGACTCAGACAAGTGAGGTGACAAGTGTCACCTCTTACCTGGAGGTCCCCAACCCACGGCTGTTATCTGGGGGCTCCACTTGGGGCATGTGGGAGATTCTTTGGGTCGCCAAATCCCGCAATAGAAACCTCATTCACGGCCTGTTACAACGCTCTTACCTCCCACTTGGTCTCTTCAATCTTCGGGAGAAACTCAGCCTGCTCCTTCTTGAAAGCCACAAATTTCTTCTCCAGCTCCTCTCGTTGCTGGAGGAGTTGTCCCATGTCATCCTGGAGTTTTTTTTTCTCCTGCTGGAGCTTGAAGATTTGGAGCTGCAGAGCTTGCTGAGCCCGCTGCGCCTTTTTGGAGACCTGCTGCAACTTGTTGGCATAGTTCTGCCTCAGGTCCTCCATCTCCCTCTCCCAGATCTTCTGCTTCTCCTCAAACACCTGGAAGATGGCTGCCTCGCTCTTGTCCAGGTTCCTCCTCATCTGGAGCACCTCCTGCTCCTTCTCCCACAGCCGGTCCTCCAGGTCCTGGATGATGTCGTCGGTGGAGGGCGAGTGGAAAGGCATCGTTTCGTTGAGATGGTTCAGTCTGTTGAAGGACGAGGTGCTCTTGCTCGAGGACCGCCCGCTGTCTGAGGTAGATATCCCGTTGTATCCCACGATGTTCTTCTCCACGTAGGTGGTCCCGATGCGGTTGATGTGGCTCGTGGAGGCGCTCATGGGGCCCACGTGCTGGCTGTAGCCCGTCCCGTAGGTGGGCAGGCTCGTTAGCGAGTTACGGCCCGAATCCGAGAGCCCCCCGCCTTGGTTTGTAGTCCTGTTAAGGCTGCTCTTGTCGAGTCCACCCTTGGGTGCGGATGGGCTATTGCTGTTGGCATGGTTCAAGCTCTTTCTGTTCTCTGCCATCCCGTTGCTCTGCGGCGGGCAGAGGTTCTGCATGGAATGGAAGTTTTTAGGAACTACTGGTTTAAAGGCTGAGGGTCTAACTAAGGGCTCATTGCTCTGCAAAAAGGAAAAAGGACCACGCATCAAACACAGCAGGAGGCTCGGTGACAACACACAAAAAGAGACACATCGGCACAGGGTGGGGCTGATGCAGCTTGGGCTGGCTCCTTATCCCACCCTGTTACACCCTGGACCCTTTGGGGTTGTACATCAGGGACCTGTGGTCACTCAAAGGGCAACACTTCACCTTCCCTTCCCCCAGCTGAAAGGAAACCATCTTGACTCACCCCAAACCCGCGTGATTTTTCCCTAGAATACTCCTTGGGTTCTCTTAGTGCTTTTCACAAGGAGGGCTGCCCCTTGCATACCAGACTTGATCAAAATAACTCTCATTTTTGCTGATTATATTTCTAGCCTTGAGGTTGCATTGCCCTTTTAAAGCTGAATTGAACCCTTAGATTAGCAGCCCTTTTGCCTCAGGAGCATCACATCTCCCTCCTGCCAGCAGTGACCTGTGAGACCTCGTGTCCTGCTTGTCCTCAGGAGCAGGTAGGAGCTGTGACAGCAGTGACACCAGGCAGGGAACATGCTGGAGCTGCTGCTCATTTGAAATTTGTGTTTTCTGTGGCATAAACAATGCTGGGGGACAATGGATCACAGCTGTAAAGGATTTAGAAAGGATTTTAAGGCCTTGCATATTCCTCACCCCATCAATGCACACCATTAGAAACAAAACTTTCCTCAAAATGGGATTGAGTCTCCCCTACTGCAGGTTGGATTTTAGGTGAAAATTATACTGGAGGAACAAAGGTATTTTGAAAATGCCTTTTAGGAGAAACAGAATAAGCCCTGCTGAACAGGTTGGAGGTTGGAGACCAAGTGTGAGGCTGAGATGGACTGCAGGGGCTGTTGGATTAACAACCCAGGAGAAAAGGCCACCAAATGCAGCAGAAATAACTCTGGACACAAATTATGGAAGTCACTGGAGCAGAGCAGCAGGCTACATAAAACACTGCTGCCTCTGGGGCTGTGTTCCTCCAGGCCTGTGAGATTTTGCTCCCTGAAGCCAGTGTGAACGGTGAGGACTGGGCTGGGCTGATAGAAAATGTTTACAGGGGTAGTTCCCAAGCCTTTTCCCTCACAAGGGGCACTGGGATTGTGAACAGATGTTCGTGGCTACTTTCAAGCAGCAGCTTTAGGTGGCAGTGGGTGGTTGGAAACTGCCTGTGAAAGGCACAAAGCACACAGAACAAGAGTGGGGCTCAGATGCTGGGCCTGCTGAAACAGAAGCCAACTCCAGCTCCCTCCCCATCCTTCAGGGATCTCAGAGAAGCTGGAATCACCAGTGACTTAAATACAGCCTTAAATGAGCTGTATGTGGAAGACTTGTGGTCGTGCTCTTGGGTTCCTCAAGAACTAACTACTGCCCTGAAAGTCATAAGAATTATATCATCTCTACATAAAAATGTACGGAATAAAAATGAGACCATCAAGACTGCACCGTAGCCCAAGGCCTCCCAGTCTGTGCTTCCAGAGAGAAGTGCCACGGCCACCCAGCTGCTCCAGGAGGTTCTCACCTGGTCTAGTTTGCCGGAGATCGGCAAAATCTTTGGTGGGTTACTGGGCTCTCGGTACTGGGGAGGCGGCGGCAAGTTCTTCTCGTTGTTGGTGGTCACGTTGCCGCAGATGTCCATCTTCACCTTCTCACTCTTGCGCAGGTCGCCGTTGATGTAGAGGGAGTTGGAGACTTTCTCCGACTTGTAGGTCTTCTCCTCGCCGGAGTAGCGGTTGGAGATGTCCCGCGCGGAGTAGCCGTTGCGGGGCCCCTCGCTCTGCCGGCCGCTGCTCTGCGTGCGGGTGCCCACGCTCTTCATGGCGAACTCCTGGTCGTTGGCCACTCCGCTGCCCACGCTCCCCATGGCGCTCTTGGGGATGGTCTGGGAGTAGCGGGGGACGAAGCCGTGGAAGTTCTCCGGGCTGGGGTAGGCCGGGTCACTGAGGACGGGCAGCGTCTCTAGCGTGGCCATGGCAGCGTAGGGGTGAGGTGGAGGCACAGCTCAGTGGCACTGGGACAAGGAGGGAAAAGAGATTAATGTTAAAGAGATGCCTTTTGTCCGCCGTGCCCTTTGCAGATCAAAATTGTGTCCTGGTGATGGGGTTCTCCTCTGCTGTGGGAGCCCCGGGTCCCTTGGAGGAGCAGCATTCCCCAAATCCCACCCACAGTTATCAAAAATCTTCTCAGTCCAAGGGTTGTGCTTCCCAGGGGAGCGAGTTGCACGGATTTTAGTAGGCACAGCTCTGTTGTGATGTGCCTCAGGGGAGACAAAGAGTCACCTTCAGATAAGCATTGTCCCACCCCAAACCCCTTGTGAAGGACGGCCCAGGGGTTCTGATTGGGGTTGAGTCCCTGGGGGTTTCTCCCTTGTTGTGTTTCCAGTGGTCCCTGACCCTGAACTCCACCCTCAAGGGTGGAGACCCTCAAGAGTTCTGTCCCTCAAAAACCCCTGCTGTGCCTTTGTTCAGGGCTCTCTGTTCTGGATCTGAGTTTGTTCCCGTGCTGAATAAATGGTTTCATGAACAGGAGCCTGTCTTGTTGGTGTTCCATGCTGGTCTCCAGAATCCTGTGGCTTCCCTGGATGAGGTCCTGAGGTTGCAGACTGCAACACAGCTCTACGGTATCGGTGAGACAAAACCATTTGCTGTGCCCAAGCCTGAATTATTTCTGTCACTTCTCCCAGGTTTGAACAAGCTCGTGTTCCTGTGGTGATGGAAGGTCTCCATCCCTGGTCCTGGTTCTTACAATTGCTCCCTCCAGCACATCCCTTAGGGATGACACCACAGGATTTAAGCAACACAATTTCCATCTCTTTTTTTTTTGGGATTGTTTCCTGAACTTGAGCTTTTAAAAAGATGCTGTTGTGCAGGTGTCATCCTAAATTTTCTTTTAAACCTTTATTCCCTTTCTCCATTTGATTCTTACTTAGGTTGTGCCTTGGGCTGGCCAAAACATGGGACATGGATAACATTCAAATAATGGTTTCAAAAGTTATCTTTCACCAGGGTTGTCCTGGAACCAATTACCCTTGGGACTTAATTCTCACATGCCTAGGTGTTCTTCATCAGCTTTTACACAGAGGTGTAAAATCCTATTTAAGAAAATAAAAGACCCAAAACAACTTATTTTTTGCTGCCTCATTGCATAATGGAGAATTTGAACCTGTACAAGCCAAAGATCTCATTACCTGAAGGAAGGGAGAGGGTGCATTGCAGATTTTGAGTGACTAAACCAAACCTGGAGGAGCAGGGTCAGTGGCTCATGGACAGCTGTGGCCACTCAGCTGACCATTGAGTTCATTGACTCACAGTGGATGCTTTTCTTTTGTCTCAGGCACCCTCAATTCCAGGTTTTCCAGGATGAACCATCCTGGCAGCGTGGGGAGTAAAGCAGGACTTAAGGGCAGCAGAAGGTGCAGGTTTCCCTGTGGATGGGATAAAAATAGTGATGCCCTTTAGAGAAAGGTTCAGGGATGGCAGAGGTCAAGCAGGACCAACAGGAAAGGGAGATGGAGAAAATCCCCATTTCAGTGGGGTTTTCCCTCTCCTTGAGGTAGGGATGTTCATTCAGCCCTCCCTGAGTAAAGCAGAACTGGGTTTATTTCCCTGGAGAGCAAGCTGAGGTCTGGAGCTCAGCTCCCGTGTGGTGTCTCCCAGGGCCTTGCTATTTGCACTAATAATGGAATGGAAAAAGAATTAAAAAGGTTAAAGCGGGGTCTGTGCTGCTCAACTTTGCTTTTATTAAACTGCACTTCTGGAGGCTTCTCCTCCCCCTTCCCCAGCATCCTGCCCTGTCCAAAGTACAGCATGAGTGGCAGATGTGCCAACTGCTGGGCCAGAAGGAAAGGGCACAGAGCTGTTGGGATGGGATTTAAGGTTCCCTTCCAAGCCAACCCAACCCCAGATTTTATGACCAACGAGCATTAAGTGAACACTCTGTGCTCCCTGCTGAGGACAGCCTGCAGTTTGCACCTCTGTCCCCTGCAGGTGACCTCATGCCATTCCCTGGTGAAAATCTAAGGAGCAGGCAGTAAAGGGGGATCACATGAGCACGTGAGACAATCCACTACAGCCAAAACACGAGTGTTTATTGGTCATAGGTGACAAAACCTCTGCCAGCAGCACAAAGTGGCAGCGTCTGCTCACGTATCCAGGATGTGACATTTGGACACGTGCTGTGAGCAGCACTCCTGACCCCAGCACACCCTGAGGACACTTCCCAAGGAGCATCACCACTGACAGTGCCCAGGGGTTAATCCAGGTGCACCTGGAGACTTGGCTGGGCTGTGGAGTGATGAGGAAGGATGGAGAACACCCACCTGAAGCTGCACTCAGCCAACGGCGCCTTTGGATTTTATGAGTCAAGGGAAGAGTTTTTGTCCTCCTAATTTAGGAATAACCTGCTTTTCAGTGACTTTGGGAACCTTTATAGGCTGTGACTTATTTTTATGGGACACCAGGCATCACGGGAGGGATGTGCTGGAAGGTCTCAGCTCCAGACAAGGAAGTGGCATTGTCTCCTTGCAGTGCTCCCCAGCCAGCAAGGAAGAAATCCAGGTTACTTTTCCCTCACTGGGTAAATTTCACAGTGACATTTGCACATTTACATTGACTCTCTGAGGGCAGGATGAGGCCACTGGAAAGTTTGATCCTTCCAAAAAAGAAAAAAAAAAAGGCCAGCACAACAACAAGCATTTTCTTTTATCTGGGAAACACACAAGAAAATATTCTGAATAAAATCTCTTGTTCTTAGCTTATGTTTACTGCAAACCCGGGATGTGATAAACAGAGCATACAGACAAGTGTTACAAATGTGTTATTAAGGAGATTCCAGAAGTGCCAAGAGATTCCCTGACAGTACAGCTTTGTTTGCCAAAATGGGACATTTTTTTCCGAGAGCAACAACCCTTGGGTTTGTATCTTCTGGCCAGCTCCAGTTCCCCATCAGGTTTCACACTGGTTGCTCCTCAGCTGAGCTGTGAAATCAAATCTGGAGCACAGGAATAACGTTGCCATGCTCTGGCACAGAGCAGGAGAGGGTTTTTTTCTCCTTCCAGGTTTGGGGGAGTGTGGGACTAAAAACTTCCCCAAGATATTTCTTCTGCTTAAATCTCGCCACCTCTGGGGCAAGAGGACGAGAGGGAATGGCTTCAAACTGACAGGGTGGGATTAGATGGGATATTGGGAGGAAATTCTTGACTGAGGGTGGGCAGGCCCTGGCACAGGGTACCCAGAGAAGCTGTGGCTGCCCCTGGATCCCTGGAAATGTCCAAGGCCAGGCTGGATGGGGCTTGGAGCAGCCTGGGATGGTGGAAGTGTCCCTGACCATGGCAGGGGATGGAACTGGGTGAGCTTTAAGGTCCCTTCCCACCCAAACCATCCCATGGTTCCATGAAAACTGCCTCCCTCCCATGGGAACATGAACTGCAAGTGGGTGATTCCCGGGAGCCTGTCCATGAGCACGGGGAGGCTGAGGGAAGCCAAGGGGTTTCCCTTTCCCAGCTTTTCCTTCCCAAGCTGCTCCTTTAGAAGGAAAGAAGAGTCTCCCTCAAGCATGGCTGGGTGACCTTCTCTGAGCAGGGACACTGGGAATCCACACACTCCACCTTGCACCACCTCCCCATCCCATCCAGCTGCAGCAGCCTCACCTGGGGACAGCAATATTTTGATGCCTGATACAGAAAATTTGGGGTGAAATGTCCTTTTCCCCAGCTGTGACAGGCAAACTCTGCATGTCCACCTCTTACCAAGGTTT
Source organism: Parus major (assembly GCF_001522545.3). NCBI lineage: Eukaryota > Metazoa > Chordata > Aves > Passeriformes > Paridae > Parus > Parus major. Next base: position 66,285,221 of record NC_031771.1, read on the forward strand.
CCTGCCATGCCTGCAGCTCCAGGACACTCCTAGATGTTATTGTAAATACAGTAATTCGTAAAATAACAACCGAGTCTTCACACTTGCTCTACCCAGACCATTCAGCGAACGCCTTCCAGTAAAAAGAAGAAAAATCGCTCTGAGACAAGCAGCTGAATGGTTAACTAAGACTAAATTATGGAGGCCTGGCTCTGTTTCTGCCTGAGGAGGTTAATTGTTAACACTCTCCTAACAAAGAGACAGACATACCTCGGGCACTGTGCCACAGGAGAAGGGAATCAGTCATTGCTGGGCACAGAAAGCCCCAGAGCAAGGCAGGGCCTTGGCACCCACGCCATCCCAGGCATGTGGAGCTGGCAGCACGGGCAGCAAAAGGCATCTGAAGGTCAAAAAATTCCCTCCCCTTGCCAATTGTGGTAACAGGTGTGCCCCTGACCTTCATCAGTCAGGTTTGTTTGCGTGGGCCTTAACGAGCGAGCAATTTCTGACACGGTAAAGGTAAATCTGTGCTCTGTGCTGCTGTTTGTGTAGGGGCAGGGCCTTCACCTGCCCTGTGTTTACGGCTCAGGTTGGCTCTGCCAGTTTGCAGCGCTGCCAAGGGGTTGGTTTGGCTGGAGGAGGAAAAGTCAACGTGTCCTGGGGTGGTGGAACGGGTTAGAAATGGTGGGAAAGGGTAGGAAAAGAATGGCTGTGATAATTCCTGCTTTGTCCAGGAAGGTGAAGTGGGAAGGGAAGGACAGGAATGGGTTAGCAGGGAAGACACAGACCCTGGAGGGAGCAAAACCACCTGTGTCCAGAGAGGCATTAACAAACCCTGGGGAAAAACCACCACTGAAACCCAGACTTGCAGTTGCACTTGTAGAATCGTAAAATCACAGAATTATTCAGGTTGGGAAAGCCCTCTAAGACCATGGGGTCAAACCATTCCCCCAGCACTGCCAAGGCCACCACTGACCATGTCCCCAAGTGTCACATCTACACAGCTTTTAAATCCCTGCAGGGATGGGGACTCCAGCCCTGCCCTGGGCAGCTCTGCCAGGCCTGGACCCTTTCCATGAAGAAGTTTTCCATGAGGAAATTTTCCCCAATGTCCAGTCTAAACCTCTTCTGTTTAGAGGCTGTTCCCTCTTGTCCTCTTAGTGTCAGGTGCAGGTTCCAGTCACATCCCTCTTCCTCTCCCCCACCTTTTCTTTTACATCACATCCTCCAAAAAAGCCACTCAGCCACTGCTCTGCCTCCTGTGTGTCACAGGCCATCACTTGCCACCTCCTTATGGCTGTGCTGGACCCAAACCTGGCTGAGATCTCCTCCACTGGGATTGATTCAAGAGGCAGGGACCCCACAGCTCCCCTCCCACCTGGCCCCAGTGCCCCAGCACCTCCTGTTCTCCTACACCCTTCTCAAGTTGCTCAGTCTGAAGAGGGGAACAGAATGAGCTTTTCTTGTCTCTCACAGGTGTTTTTTCCAGCCCTCAAGTAACCCTTGTGGCTCTTTTCTGCACCTCCTCCTACTCCTTTCCCCCATCCTGGCTTGGTGGCTGCCAGGTTTTCCTCCACCACTGGAATACAGCACAAACACACTTGAACCTGTCTGCAAAAACACGCAGATCTCGAGCTTCTCAACCACAAGCTTTTTCCACAACCAAAAGCCAGATGAAGTCAGAAGAACAACTCTTGCTCCTTCCCCAGGACACAGACCTCTCTTTTCCCATTTATCCCTGCACTGCAGATCTTTTCCTCCCCATTCAGAGCTAAAAAGCAAACTCAGAAAGGCAGGTTAGAGGGTCAAGTAGTGGCAAACTCTTGCAGCCACCCTCAGACACCTCCTGGGCCGTGAGGCTGCTGTGTGTCTGCACATTTTCCATCCTTCTGTGCAAAGGATTTATGATTGGATTTACTTTTGGATACAATCCTGAGCAATGTGCCCTAGGGCACCCTGCTGGAGCAGGGAGGTTGGGCTTGGACTGCCCAGCATGGTTGTCCTGCCTAGGAACATCCAATTTGGGAATGTGGGGACCATCCTGTCCCTCTGTGACCTCTCCACTTTCCAGCTACGCCTGTCCCAGCTCCTGAGAGCACTGAGGGGTCAGCACGGGGCCCTGCAGCATCCTCTGGATAACTGGGCCCAGTTCAAAGCCCTCAGCCCTCCCAGTACAAACCCATTTCTGAGACAGGAGGATCATGCTTTGCTTTCCTCTCCTGAAAACGTGGCAGCATCAGGAGGGGGTGGCAGGATTAGGGACAGGCAGGTCCTGGTTTTGGGGGCTGCGCTTCCTCAGGCTGCTGAGGGAAATAAAAGTGAGCCGGCTTAGAAACATTTCCTCTTCCTTTCCGCCTGCTAATGAGATAATTACAGCCCTTTGTATTCTGGGAAACTACTTTCTCATTATGGGGGCCGCATCAGCTATTTACATAATAAGCCTGAAACAAAAGAGATGAGATGAAAAGACCCAGGCGGCTCTTCGGGGGAGCTCTTGTTGAGCTGCCAAGGGACAGCCTGCAGGGTGATGGATTCCTGCATCCCCAAAGCCCCTCTGGCCTCGAGTGGGTGGCACCACTTGATTCAGGATGTCCCCAGCTCCTCACTCTCAGCTCTGAGGGTCCCCAGGGTCCTCAGAACCAGCTCTGTCTTAGACCACTCCTTGCAATTCCCCATGCCAAGGGATTTGGGAGGGTGGGCAGGAATCCAGACCCACATCAAGGAGAGTCATGACAGCCTTTGTGGGGTTCACAGTGGCACCTGGGGACAAGTCCCACCACCAGAAGATGTTTGGTACCAAACTGGCCTGTTCCTTATCCCATCTGCTGTGTCCCAGTTTCCTCCAGCTGTGGTCAAGGGACATTCTGGCTACCAACCTATCCCAAATCCCAAATCCCATATCCCATATCCCAAATCCCTGTTCCTCATTTCACTTTCTGACCAAAGGACAGGATGGTTTCAAGCTCAGCCCAAACTGCCATCCCAAATCCCGTGTGTCCACCAGGAAGGGTTCATCTGTGACCCTTGTGGCTGCCCCCAGAAGATACTCGGCTCCAGCTGTGTCATTGTCCCCAGCCCATTCCCCAGTCTCCCCAGTTGCCCAAGGGATGCATTGGTTACCAATCTGTCCCATTTCCCCATCCCCCAGCTGGCCAGTGTGTACCATCCTGTCCCACCCCACATCCCAGTTCCCTGCCCCACAGCTGCCTGGGGGGACACTGGGGACCAAACTGTCCCACCCCACATCCCAGTTCCCTGCCCCACAGCTTCCTGGGGGGACACTGGGGACCAAACTGTCCCACCCCACATCCCAGTTCCCTGCCCCACAGCTTCCTGGGGGGACACTGGGGACCAAACTGTCCCACCCCACATCCCAGTTCCCTGCCCCACAGCTTCCTGGGGGGACACTGGGGACCAAACTGTCCCACCCCACACTCCAGTGCCCCGTCCCCCAGCCGGCCGAGGAACCCTCCGTGCACCAAACTGTCCCTGCCAGCCTCTCCACCTCCTTTCCCCAATAAAGGCCCCATTGTTCTCCCGACAAAGCCTGAACAGTGCAGCCTGCTCCACCTTCCCTGGCCAATCCTCCCACTCTGCTATCAGTTTTCCTCCCTCAGTTGGTCGCTGTGGTTCAGGGACACAGTCCTCTGCCACCCTGTCCCCATCCCCCAGGACGTGGCAGGAGTGGGAATCGTGGCAAAGCACAGCCACGATCTGCACTGTGGAGCACATGGCCTTGGCTCTGTGCCCTCCTGCTTGTCCTTCCTCCCCTCTCAGCTCCCTGAGGGTGTTCCTGGAATGGACACCTCACCACAGCTTCCTGGAAACCCCTCACTGACAGTAAAATAATCAGTAAATCAGTCTGGGTGTGGCTACTGCTGCTCCACCTGTCCCAAACCCACCTCCTCCATCCCAGCTCCTCATCCCTGGGAGTTCCCAGTTTTAATCCACGGGATTTTCTGGATCTGGAAAAGCAGGCAGAGTGCAATTAAAATCCAAGTATCTGGCAGGCCGTGCCAGTCTTGAGCTGCTCCAGTAAGGGAAGAAAACAGAATTATTCTGGAGGCTGCAGCAAGGTGGGAAAAGCCCCAGAGAAACCTTGGCAGGTGACACGGAGGTGTGACAAGGTACATTTGTACAGTCCCAGGGAGGCTGTTTTTGTCTCATCCTTGGGGGTTTTTGAGCCCTGAATGGATCAGGCAGGGCCCACCAGCAGCAAGATGTCCTGGAGAGCTCCCAGGGTCCTTTCCACCAGGAATTATCCTGCCATGGAGTTCTTTGCAAGCCACACTGGATGTCCACCAGCATTCCCCTGGCCACAGTCCTCATCCTCAGGGGGATGTTTCCCCTTTTCCCCCATCTGCTCTCAGAGCCCTGGATTTGGGGCTGGCATCCTCCAGGATGAGGGCAGATAGGAAGGATTTTCCATGACCTGCCTTATCCCAAGGGGCAGCAGGACAGGATGGTTTCAAGCTCAGCCCAAACTGCCATCCCAAATCCTGTGTGTCACCAGGAAGGGTTCATCTGTGACCCTTGTGACTGCCCCCAGAAGATGCTCAGGGCCAGTGTCACTGTCCCCAGGGAGGTCCTGGTGGCAACCTCTGCCCAGAAAAGCACCAGCTTTGCTGACACAGGGAAAACTCCCTGGATTCCCTCAGTACAGGGCTTGGACAGTCTGATGGAGCAGCCTCAGTGACCCTGAGGGTCTGGCATGTCCCCTGCAGTGGGCTGGGCTGCTCGGTGTCATCCCAGCCCTGTGTGCCTCAGTTTCCCCTTGTTAAGGGGCTGCCAGTGGGATTCCGGGTGAGATTTCCCCACCCTAAACAATCCATCTCTGTGCATCCCATCTCTGCTCTGACCCCTGGTGCAAACACAGCCCATCCCTAAAAAGCACCGTGAGAGGTTCCCACTGGCTCAGCCCTGCATGAATCCACTGAAAATCCTTTGGAAAGGTGGCTGGAGGTGCTGGCAGCCGAGCTTGTGGGACTCCCCAGCTCAGGGGATATGAGGAAGCTCCTGGTCACCACTCAAAGTGTCCCAGCACGGAGCTACATCCCTTGCCTGGCTCTCCAGCATCTCCCAGAGCATCCTCACGCATCCCCACATCCCAAATCTCAGGGATCCCAGTGTGACCCCCTGCTCCAGCCCAGCTCCATGGCCCCAAATGCCAGGGGGACCCCCCTCTTTGTCACCAGACCCCCCCTCTTTGTCACCAGACCCCTCTGCACGATTTAAACCCCTGCCCTGAGCGGGATGTTTTGGGGGGGAGGCTGATCCTGCCCTTTGGGATGAGCCATCACCCCAGAGCAGTCCCAAGGAGCCATCCCCTCGAGCCCTGCGTGGCTCTGCCATCCCCAAACCTCTGTCCCCGCAGGAAGGACAAGGAGGGGACCCTGCACCGCCTGCCACCCACGCCACCAGCCCGGCCGGGATTTATCATTAACTCGCCCCGAGGAATTTCTTGGGCGCGGAGCCAGCCCTGGAAGCGCCCGCTCCTCCCCGGACACCGCGCATGGAGCAAACCCCCATGGTGGCTCTTCCCCACCGCCGGAATCAGCGCTGCTAAACCGGAGTGATGCCCTAAAATCCGCTGGGGTGCGAGATCTCGGTGCTGGGGAGGTTCCAGATGGATCCATGGGGTTTGGAAAGGGGGAAATCACAGCTTTCCCCAACCTGAGCTCCGCGCACCCCATCTCTGCTCCGACCCGCGAGCAGCCCGGTGTGCCCCCAAAAAAATCACCTGCAAAGTGTCCCAGCAGCTCAGCCCTGCACTAACCCACCCAAAACCCTTCTCTCCCCTGCCCGGCCCCAGACAAAGGCTCCCGGCGAGAGGGGGAAGGAGAGAAAAGGAAAGATCCCGCAAAAAAAGCCGGCACCCACCGGGATTTACCTGGGCAGCCCAGGGGTGCATCCTGCAGCTCCCCATCCTCCGCCGACCCCGAAATTCATTGTTTCCCTGCGTGGTATCCCGGGAAAAAGTCCAAATTAATACCTGCGGAGAGCAACCTGCTGCTGGGCTGGGGCCAAGGGCTGCCCTTGGCTCGGTGGGATTGGCCACGGAGCCCGCAGGAGATTTAACTCTTTGTGCCCGTGTCCGGCAGGGATTTTGGGAAGGGATGGCTCCGTCTTCCTCAAAGGGAAATTGGGGGCTGATGGTTTGTTTTAGTTTAAATGGGAATTTTGGAGTCAGACACTGGGTTTTCTTAAAAAAAAACCGATTTGGAGTTTGCCTTTTTTGTATTTTCAGATGGGATTTTGGGGGTCTGATGGCTTTGCTCAAATAGGGATTTGTGGATCTGGAAGGTTTTGGGGTTTGCTCAAATAGGGAATTGTGGATCTGGAAGGTTTTGGGGTTTGCTCAGATAGGGATTTGTGGATCTGGAAGGTTTTGGGGTTTGCTCAAATAGGGAATTGTGGATCTGGAAGGTTTTGGGGTTTGCTCAGATAGAGATTTGTGGATTTGGAGGTTTTGGGGTTTGCTCAGATAGAGATTTGTGGATCTGGAAGGGTTTTGGGGTTTGCTCAGATAGGGATTTGTGGATCTGGAAGGTTTTGGGGTTTGCTCAAATAGGGATTTGTGGATTTGTGAGGTTTTGGGGTTTGCTCAAATAGGGATTTGTGGATTTGGGAGGTTTTGGGGTTTGCTCAGATAGAGATTTGTGGATCTGGAAGGTTTTGGGGTTTGCTCAGATAGGGATTTGTGGATATGGAAGGTTTTGGGGTTTGCTCAAATAGGGATTTGTGGATTTGGAATGTTTTGGGATTTGCTCAAATAGAGATTTGGGGTTCAGAGGTTTGTTTTATCTCAAACAGGGAGTTTGGGATCAGACCATGTGTTTTTCTTCAAATGGGAATTTTGGGGTCTGACAGGTTGGTTTTGCACAGAGAAAGTTTTGAGGGTCCCACAGCTTGTTTTGCTCAACTGGAATTTTGGGATCTGACTGTTGGGTTATTTTGTTTTAATACTTTTTTGCTCAAATAGGAAATTTCAGACTCTCCAAACTTGGTTTTTCTCAAATGAAGGATTTGAGATTCAGTTTGCTCAAATGGGGATTTTAGGATCAGACAGCTGGGGTTTGGGTTATTTTTCAGATAGGGAATTTTGGGATCTGATGGCTTGGTTTTGCTCAAATGGAGGTTTTGGGATCAGGCAACTTATTTTGGCTGAAGGGGGATTTTGGGGTCTGGCAGCTGGGTTTTCCTCAGATAGGGATTTGGGGTCTGACTGCCTGGTTTTTGTTTGTTTGTTTGTTTTTCAAAAGGGCATTTTATGGTCTAGGGGTTTGTTTTGGTACAAATAGAGATTTAGGGCTCTTACAACTGGGCTTTTTTCAAATGGAACTTTGGGGTCCAACAAATTTGGCTTCTTTTTCAAGTGGGGATTGCTCAAAACAGCTCATTTTAACTCAAACAGTTATTTTGGGATCCTTCTACCAGGGGCTCCTTCTCAGCTCTCCCATCCTTCTGGGGATGTTTCCCAGCTGTGTGAATGAAAGGTTGTGAAGAGTTCTCACAGAAGGGCAGAGAATTGGATGGATGGGATGAATGGGATGATGCATCCAGGGAATCATGGAATGGTTTTGTTTGGAAGGGACTTTAAACCCAATCTCATTCCAACCCCTGACGTGGGCAGGGACACTTTCCACTATCCCAGCTTGCTCCAAGCTCCATCCAGCTGGCCAAAAGCCGGAGCTGGATGCTTCCCTCCTTCCTTGCCATCACTCAGAGCAGAGCCCTGATGGCACAGGAGGCCCAGAGCTCCTTTTTCCCACTTTCCCGGCTGCCAGCGCTGCGGCAGGAGAGCAATCAGGCTCCCCTCGGGCGCCATCCAGCCTCAGCACTTACTCTGGATTATTTGCAGTCCTGGAGGGAGGGAAATAAAGCCACACAAAGCTACCATTAATTTAGGCACATTTGCTCAAGTGAATTTTCTATTGGCAGGATGTCTGGGGATCAAAGGAGTCGCAAACGGAGCCGGTGTTGGTGGGCAAATAACAGCGAGAGCAGTAAAACAGCAATAATGCCAAAATAATCAAATATGGGTTAATGTGCATTTAAACCAGGGCAAAACACATTGCTGGGGTGCATGGGGAAGGTGTAAATTATACCAAAATGCATTCCTGTGGAGATTCAAGCTCTTAATTTTGCCCTTAAGCACCAGAAGAGGAGAATTCCGACCAATAGGCTGGTTTTGGGATGTGTGTGTGGAAGTAGCCACGCAGACAGAGAGCCCTCTCCATCCCTGGCAGTGCTCTGGCAATGAGCAGAGGTGGCTCAGGAGCTCTGCTGGACGTGGACCCTTCCCAGCAGTGGGATTTGGGGAAGCTGTCGGAGCACAGGAGCCTGTGGCTGCTCGCCAGGGAGCTGCAGCAGGCGCAGATCTCACAGGAGCCAGGCAGTTTCCTGACACTACAGCTGGTGGAGGCCGTGCTCGTGCTCCCTTTGGGAGCTGAGTTATGTCTTAGCACTTCCCACAGATGAATAAATCATGATAGGAGAGACTTTGGAGAAGGCTGGAGAATCCAGGATAACCCGTGCTCCTGGCGCTCTCAGGTGGGGTGTAAACTTTTGAACCCCCAGCTCCCGTTTCTAGCCCAGGGCTGGGGTGGCTGAGCCAGGAACCTCTCTGTCCCCCCAGCTCACCTCCAGCAAAGCCCCTCCATCACCTCTGAGAGCCAGGAGAGCCGCCCAGTTCTCACCCAGCACCCCTTTGTGGCAGGGCTCCTGCACAGCCAGCTGCTCCCAGGCCCCACGGGACACAACCACCAGCACTTGGTCTCAGCCCTTTGTGGGGTTTATCCTTTTCTGCTTTGCCCTTTTTGGGTGTCTGTGGTCAAACTGTGTCACCCAGACCCAACCTCCCGAGGTCACCTCCAGCCTGGGACTACAGGGTTGGGTTTAACCCCCAAAATCCTTCCCTACCCAGCCACGATGGCATCACTCTGTCTTGGGGCTGAGGCTTTGAACATCCACCCTTCCTTCTTCCTCTTGAAGAAAGGAAAAATTTACTCCTCCAAAATCCAAACTCTTTGTTCCTGTGTCCTTCAGGGTTTTTTTCCCTTTTCCTCGCAGGAGTGGCACCCCCTGGCAGGGTGATTTCCATTCTCTTGGAGCCCTTTCATTTCAAGAGTTCATTTCATTCCAAGTTCTCTGGCATCCCTGGACTGCACCTGCAGGATTGGCTCAGGGTTTTCTGCACTGATCAGAGAAGGAGGAAAACATCAGCTGCAGTGAGGTCTGAAGGAGCATCAGTGGACACTCCCCAGGGTGGAGAGCACTGATGTGCTCAGGCATGTGGCAAGGAGGAGCTGGAGATGGAATGGGAGCAGAGACAGCAGCTCCCTGCACTGGGATTTCTTCCTTGAAAGCTCTGGGGAGCTGCTTTTTGGTACCAGACATCCCAGTGTGAGCAAGAGCCTCCCTCCTCTCTCCACCCAGACTCCTTTATTTAGAGGAAAGATCATTTTCAAAGCCTTGAGGAGCAGAAAAAAGCCCTATTTAAGGGTACCCTGGCTGCTGAACACACTTTGAGGCTGTGGATGAAGTGAATCTCCATCCCAGGATATCTGAGTGCCTTGGCTGGGCAATGTCAAGGCCAGCCTGGTCTGGTGATGAGGAGAGTTCTGAATTTGTGCTGGAGGCCTCCAGAGATTTCCAACCAGCACCACAAGAACTTAAACCCAGCTCAGACCTCAGCTGTGAACAGACTGTGCCTGTAAGTGCTTGACATCCACAGGGCTGGACACTGGAACCAGATTCCTGCAGAATCTCTTCACCAGGCTCTATCTGGAGCTCTTCCCCACTCTCTGTTATTAAAGCAGAGAATTCCAGACTGGTTTTCCGAGGAAAGACCCTGTTTTCTGTGACACCCAAGGGTTTCTGTGACACCCAAGGGTTTCCCTGTGTTTGTGGAGAGATGCTGCCTTGCCTAATTTGTTGTGAGTGATCCCTGCAGGGATCACAGGGACCACAGCCAAATGTGCAGGATGGGGCTGGTAGAGGAGCATGACTCCACCATGCCAGGAAATCCAACCTTTCTGCTGGGAAAGCTGATAAAATCCCCAGCAGCCAGCACAGTCTGAGCAGGCTCTGTGGCTGAGCTCCCAGCAGAAATGTCAGGATGACACCCAGAGTTTGTTTGTGCGAGGAAAAAACTTGGTTATGTGATAAAACAAACCTTCTCTGCACCTGGGGGATCACCAGCACAGGGACATGCTGCTGGTCTGGAAGTTAAAATGCTGGGAGAAGCTTTTCCTGCTCATTAAGTGGAATTTGAGCCTGTGTGAGACCTCTTCATACCCACAGGGAGCTGGGGGTGGGAGAGGACCTTCTCCAAGCTGTCCCAGGGGGTGGCAGGGGGTCCTGAGGCTGGGCTCACCCCAAAAGCTGGGTTGATGCCAGCTGCTGCAACGGGGGACATTTTCCATCTCCAATCCATGACATCTGCCTGCTCAGCTTGAGCCAGCACAAACAAGCCAAAAGACTCTGGTTTGTGTCATCCAGAGGGATGGTTTCCTATTCTGGAAAAAAAACCATCCCTGCTGGTATAAGCTGTCTCCTCCTGTACCAGCACAGGGCAGACAAAGCCTCGCAGTGCTGGCAAGCCACAGCCTGGTGCAGGGCCAGGTCTTCCCATAAATCAGGAGAGGCTCCTGCATCTCCACCTGTGGGTGCTGAGAGCCCTGAGTGTGTCCTGGCTGTGCTGGCCATGGGATTTGGGTCAGGTCTGAGCTGCCTGGGGGGAGGATGTGAATTATCAGCTTTCCCAAATCATGTCTAGACCAGAGGATTGTGGAATTGTAGAATCATCATGGAATGGTTTGGGTTGGAAAGGAGCTTAAAGCTCACCCAGTTCCAACCCCCTGCCTTGGGCAGGGACACCTTCCACTGTCCCAGGTGGCTCCAAGCCAAATCCAACCTGGTCTTGGACACTTCCAGGGATCCAGGGGCAGCCACAGCTTCCCTGGGCACCCTGTGCCAGGGCCTGCCCACCCTCCCAGGGAACAATTTCTTTCTGATAATTAATCTAAATCTCTCATCTTTTAGTTTAAAACCATTCCTTAAGCATCCTTGGGTGATTACCCAGAATGAATGGAACAAAGCTCCCATTCACAGTCCCAAAGCATCAGGCCAGGCCTAGTTAAAATAAATTGGAGCAATGCAGCTTGCAGCCAGGAGGGCCAGATTTCCACTGAAATCACCAGGTGTTCAAGGATCCTCTTTGGAAGTGCCCCTTCTGTCTGTATCAGGAATTAGGGATTTGTTTCAGCCCCCTCGGCTCAGGGTGGGAGGTTTTTTCCCAGGGAGGAACATCAGGCTCAGGACTAAGTTGTGTGTGGTTATGTTGTCCCATCCATCTCCGTCTCCATCATCTCCATCATCTCCATCTCCATCTCCTCTCCATCTTCATCATCTCCATCATCTCCATCATCTCCATCTCCATCATCTCCATCTCCATCATCTCCATCTCCATCATCTCCATCATCTCCATATCCATCTCCATCATCTCCATCATCTCCATCATCTCCATCATCTCCATCATCTCCATCTCCATCATCTCCATCATCTCCATCTCCATCTCCTCCATCTCCATCTCCATCTCCTCTCCATCTCCATCATCTCCATCTCCTCCATCTCCATCTCCATCTCCTCTCCATCTCCATCATCTCCATCATCTCCATCATCTCCATCTCCATCTCCATCTCCATCTCCATCTCATCTCCATCATCTCCATCTCCATCATCTCCATCTCCATCTCCATCATCCCCATCTCCATCATCTCCATCTCCATCATCTCCATCTCCTCTCCATCTCCATCTCCATCATCTCCATCATCACCATCATCTCCATCTCCATCATCTCCATCTCCATCTCCATCTCATCTCCATCATCTCCATCTCTATCTCCATCTCCATCTCCATCTCCATCCTGGCCAATCTCTGCTCTGGGGAAGAATTGGTGGCTGAGCAGCTTCAGGAGAAGCAGAAGCAAGAGAATCCTCAAGTCTTGGGAAAGATCTTCTGGAGGGGCAGTGGAACACGGAGCAGGAAGCCTGGAGCACCCCTGATGGCTCCCAGGCCTGTCTGGGTAGGATGGAAGGTTGACAGTTCCCTTTGCAGGCCACAAGGACCCAGCTGACACAGTCCATGGGCCACAGAGAGGGATTTGGCCGACTGGAAATGGGCATGGGCTGAAGTGCACCTGAATCCATGACCATCTGTTGGCCCTGGACTCCTGGGAATTTGGAATTCGCAGTTAATGAATGACCTGAGCAGCTACAAACACATCCCCAGGTACTGCCTCCCCCAAGGCTCTTTGTCCTTGGAGGAATGTGGGTATTCCCTGCCCTGAGGACAAATTCCTTTGCAGTCACCGGTGCTGACCCATGACTGGAAACCAGTTTCCCCAGTGACTGAACCAATGGTTTTATCTCCAGTTCTGCTCCAGCCACCATCTCCCTGGCTTCCTTTTCTTTAGGCTGTGTGGCCAATTCCTCCATTTCCCAACTCCCCCAGCTCTGCTCCCCAGCCTTGCTCATCTCCAGGCACATCCATGCCCTGGCTGGGATGCCATGCAGGGAAAAAAAAGAAGGAAAAGCCTTCACAACCCAGATTTGTAACTTTGGTGGCATCAGGATGGCTTAGAACTAGAAATCACCCCTCTGCATCACACGTTAATCCTTAAAAACAGCAGGGAAGGATCCAGGTTTGGCCAGGAAGAGGGATGGAAGAGGGTTGGGGCGCAGAGGTGCACAGCCAAAATACGTTGTGCCTGTACAGGGTGATGCCTCCAGACTGCTCACCAACCCTTTTCCTGAATATTTGTGGCCAAGGCAGGGCTTTACTGGTCGTGCCAGGGGATTTTGTCCCCCCCTGAGCAGCACTGGTGGTGCCTCTGTCCTGGAGATACCTGGACACCTCCTCTCAGTGGCCTGTGAGCAGTGGGACAGAGAGACTTCGAAGTGACAAAATGGAAAAGCTCAGAGAGGATCCACAGGCAAAAATCCCTCTTGTGTTTGGAAGCATTTTTGGCTGTGATCATGCTGTGATTTTGCCCTGCCAGGAATGACTTTGTGGATCACCTGGGAGATCCTCCTGCACTCTGGAGCAACCTTTGGAGCAGCTCAGGCGTTTGTGGCTCACCAAACCTTCACCCTGCAGGGACAAACCAGCTTTCCTCTGCAGTTTTCTTGCACCCTCAGCATCCCCCAGCCCATTTCTGGGAGGGGGCCCCACGCATCCACAGCAGGAGGATGGAGCTCCTGAAGCCACAGGAGATGCCAGGGATGGGAAAAGATGGGAAAACATGGATCCAGTGTGATCCCCTTCCAGTCCACCAGGTGAGGAGGGGCCTTTTCCCAGCCCTGCCAAGGCACAGCCACCAACTCCTGCTCCTTCACAGAGCGATGATGGGTGGGGAAACCCAGGAATGGCATCTCCCTGGAGATGCCCCTGTGCTCCCAGCTGGCCTGTGGACCTCACCCCATCACCTCTGAACAGGCCACAAGAGAGTTCAGGGCAAGGAACGAAAGGAAGGAGTCGAGGGGATGGGCCAGGGAGGGAAAATTTCCACAGCTGCATAATAAAGGTGATTACATAAGGGCATCCTGCGTCATCTGCGGCTGGCATCTCCGGAGAAGTAATTACATCTGCACCACACATCTAAAGAAAATATTATCACGTTGGCTTCCAAATTCTATAATTAGCTCTTGCAAGATGTGTGCCAGGGGCTTTATCATCCCGTGTACGTTGGCTATGGAGCCAGGCACAGACACACGGAGTTTTTTTTTCATTTGCCAGCAAGGAAAATATTTGGAGTTTAGTGTGGCAGCTGACCCCAGTCCCCCTGGAAGGGGCGGCTCTGAGGGTTTGAAGTGGGTGTGTAAAGAGTGAAATATTTTCCCGGTCTGCCTCGGTGCCTGCCGGGCCGTGGGGATCCAGTGGGAGGGCAGGAATGGCAAAGCCAGGCCTTGGCTTTCCCTCCTCCTTCAAATGCTCTTTGATTTCTGCCCTGATGCTCTGAACCTCGGGAAGGCTTTTTTCCCTCGCTAAATAAATGACCTGATTTGCAGGGAGGTGTTGCCCTCACCGGTTCCTGGGCTCTCTGTTCTGTCATATAAAACAAAACCCTTTTGCTCGGACTTCAGAACCAACTCTGGGCTTTGAACGCTTCTCCCATCCCTCCAGATCCTTGGCAAAAGGAAAAAAAGAGGCTTTGAAATGGAAGCAGAGGCTGCAAAACTCTTGGTTTGATGGAGGGCTTTTCATGTGAGGCTGGAGATGGCCACGGGATAAGCTGGGGACACGACAAGGGCAGGGATGGATGGGAGGATGAATGAGGCAGGGATTTGTTTTCTTTCTGTTTTCCATTTGCTCATAACCAGCCTGGGAGCCCTGGAAAGCACCAGCAGCTCTGCTGCAAACACAACACTGAGGAGATTTATCCACATCTCCTCCAAAGAAGCTCCTCCAGCAACAGCTTCAGCTGGAAAATGGGGCTGTGCACGATCAGGAGAGTGGGAGGGAGTGCCAAAATCCCGAGGGCTTGGTGAGAAAATGGTTGTGTTGTGTGTGTGAGAGCATGTGAGTGTGAGAGCATGTGTGTGCAGCTTGGATAAACCATCCTCAAGTGGAAAAACGTCCTCTCTATCCCGGCCTCGTGGAGTAGGGTGGTGACAACTCCTCCCCGTTTCTCGGTTTTGTGTTATTTCCACTCAGAAGATGCAGAGAACTGGAGGATGGGGAGAGAGGAGGACTGCAAAGCTCAGCAGAGCTGTCATTAGAGCCGGATCTAACAAAACCTGTGAGGAGTGAATAACCCAGCCAGGGGGCACGAGGTGAGACCTGCCCAAAAGCACCACTTTGCTCCTGTTCACGGCCAATCTCCAGAGCCTCTGGGTGTGTCAGTGATCAGAAATGGTCATTCCAGGAGAGGAAAACCCAGAGGCAGAAAGCAAGCATGAAAAAAAAAATCCACGATGTCTCTACTGAGGTATCTCCGGCCCTGCTGTCCTGCTGTGTTTTCCTACAACACCCTGTGACTGGTATAAAACCTTTCTGCATTGCCCCAACCATCCTGAAGGTCATCATCACAACTGAGCCACAGGATGGTTTGGGAAGGGACCTTAAAACCATGGGCAGGGACACCTTCCACCATCCCAGATTGCCCCAAACCCCATCCAACCTGGCCTTGGGCACTTCCAGAGTTGTGGCAGCCACAGCTTCTCTGGGTAGGCCACACCAGGGCCTCACCACCCTCACAGGGAACAATTTCTTCCCCACATCCCACCTAACCCTGCCCTCTGGCAGTTTGAAGCCATTCCCCCACACCCAAAGTCCCTCTGCAGCTCTTTTAGCCCCTTTAGGTACAGGATTTTGTGGGTTTCGTTGCTCACCTGAGCTTTGCAGAGCACCTCAGGGCTCCCCAGAATGTGGGGTTTATGCACTTTTGGGGACACAAAGCTGCTGGCCTTGCCCTTCTGCCCTAACCCTGCTCGTGGCTGGTTTTCACTGCTTCCATCCCAGTGCTCAAAAAAAACCCCAAAACCCTCTGCTTTGGAAATTTTCCCTCTTCAGCAGCAGTGTCCCAGGGACAGGGGAATGGCACAGGCCTGGGCACATCGTTCCCTGTGGGAAGGAGAGAGGTGGAGAAGGGTGGTGTGGGAGCAGGGAGAAAGGGAGAGCAGCTGTGTCCGTGATTTGCAGGAGAGAGAACGAGCTCCTGCATGGTTTGGGTGGTTTGATGGTGACCATGGGGGTGCTGGGTTAATGCTTGATGGCCTTCAGAGGTTCCTTCAACCTCCACCATTCTGTGATTTTATATTCCCCAGTGGGAATTCCTGCACTCCATCCTGAAATCCAGGCAGAGTTTCCTGGATTGCTTTGTGCAAGGATTTTCCAGAGGAGAAGGCTGCAGCACCACCTGCTCTCTCCACTCTCTTTTCCTCTCATCCCTACCTTGAGCTGGGGGAAGCAGAATTCCTCAGGCGTGCATGTAAAATGGGAAGCACTTGTGAAACAAGCTCCAGAGGAGCTTGGCACATGTTACAAGCTTGCACTTCATATATTTGGGACAGAACTCACCCCGCCACAGCATCCTGATTAATTTGTCTGAGCTGGGAGCAATCCCACGCCGTTCATCTCACCTGTGCTGCTGACAGGAGCTGCCTGTGCAGGCACCAGGAGTATTCCCAGAATTTTTCCTCGGTAGTTTTGGGGTTTTTTTTAAATAAATCTGTGCTGACAAATTGTTCAGACATTCCCAGGAGGCTCTGCAGGAGCGTCGGTGGCTTTGGGGCAGCGCTTCAGACAGATCCAGAGATGTGGCCAAATGACACACAGATGTGGAGCTGTCTCCTTTTTTCAGTTTTTCAGCAAAAAAACCAAATATCAGGAAGCAGATGAAGGTGAAAATCAAGGAGAAAAGGACAAAACCCCTTCCTCAGGCAGTGGTTGGTGGCCTGGAGAGCTCCCTGCTGTGGGATGCAGTTGATGTTCAGTGTTTGAGGGGAAACTTGGCAAGTTCATGGAGCAGAAATCCATCAGGACCTGCTGTAAATTGCACAGAAGGCAGATTTGGGAGTGTATTGAGGGAATATAAAGCAGCCTGTCAGACTGGCCCTTTTCCTCCTATCCCTGCCCACTGCTGATAGAATTGTTAAGGTTGGGAAAGACCTCCAAGATCGCTGAGCCCAAAAATTCACCTTGATTTTTCATCCCTAAAATATTAAGTGTCCCCCCAGGAATGCAGCAGGCTGTGCAGAAAGAGCTGTGAAAATTTAAATTGTTGTAATCCAGAGGTGCCTTGTGTTCATGATTCTACAAAAACCAAAACCCAACCAAAACCCAAAACAAACAGAAAACCATAAAAACCCAACTCCCCCAAAACAACCCCAAAACAAACAAACAAACCAAAAGAAAAAAAAAAAAACCCTAAACCACCAAAAAACCAAGCCCCCCCAAAAATGCAAACCATACAAACCACCAAACACCTTGATATTTTCTTAAACTAAACAAAACCAGGGAATTTTCCACGCTGAGGATGCATTAGCTGTCATGAAAGTAGCTAAATCTTCACAGTAGGACAAGAAATTCATCTCCAGCAGGAAGGTGGGATGGTGGGGAAGGGGAAACGGGGGCTGATTATTTGGGCAAGCCGTGGGAAGGAAGAGCATCCCTGGGAAAAGGCTGCTGATCCCATGAGGAGATGCTAAGGGCCCGAATTCCCTGCTGAGGGCAGGAGCAAGAGCCTGGTGCATCCCAGACCACCCTAAATGTGGTTTTCTCCTTGGACACAAGGAGAGCAAACGCTGTCCCAGGGCCCAGCTGGAAGCTGGAGAAGCCCCATGATGTCACTTTTGCAGGCAGAGGGGTCCCAGGAGCTCCAGGGGACATGGCCATGCTACGATGCCACGTGGCCCTTAGACCCAGGAGGAAAGAAAACTCTGGAAAAGATCTCCTTGACTTGGTGAGGAGCTTTAGAACTTGATCCATGTGCATTTATAGTAGGGACATCACCCTGGTGAGTGCTTGGAGAAGTAACAGGCAGAGCTTGGGAAAAATATTGGGAAGGGCTGGAGCTTGTCCAGGGCAGGGAACGGAGCTGGGGAAGGGTCTGGAGCCCCAGGAGAGGCTGAGGGAGCTGGGAAAGGGGCTCAGCCTGGAGAAAAGGAGGCTCAGGGGGCCCTTCTGGCTCTGCACAACTCCCTTCCAGGAGGGGACAACCGGGGGGGTTGGGCTCTGCTCCCAGGGAACAGGGACAGGAGGAGAGGGAACAGCTCAGGCTGGGCCAGGGGAGGTGTAAATTGGATATTTGGGAAGGTTTCCACCCCAAAATAGTGGTCAAACATTGGAACTGTCCAGGGCAGTGCTGGAGTCCCCATCCCTGGAGGGATTTAGAAGCTGTGTGGATGTGGCACTTGGGGACAGGGGTCAGCAGTGGCCTTGGCAGAGCTGGGGGAAAGGTTGGACTCGATTATCCTGGGGGGATTTTCCATCCCAAACAGTTCTGGGATTCCCTCTGCTTCTTGCTTTGTCTCCGTGGCCCTTGGCAGCCTCTCCTGGCCACTGATCCTGCTTCCCTCATCTCCTCATCCCAGAAACACCACCCTGTGAGGCCGGCACCTGTTTGCCTTGGGAAGGGCCTTTTATTCCTTCTCCAAGCAAGGCACAGCTGAGATGCCTCCGTGGGAGGAGGGAGAGGGGTTAAACCCCCCCAAATGTCAGCAGTCCCAAAAATAGCCAGGCTTTTCCCGCTCACATTGACTCACCCGTCACAGACCACAAACTCCTGAGTCACGGCAGGGGCTGTGGGGAAATCGTCTGTCCCTGCTCTGCTCCAAACAGAGCTTGTTTGTGTCCAGAGTGACCCTTGGTGACCCTTGGAGGGCCAGCCCTGCCCTCATGCAGGGCTGGGAGATGGGAGATGGCGCTGGGATGTGTCAGCATCGCGGCACAGACGGGCTGGGGAGGAGCTCACCCTCTTCTGCTTCTCCTGGGGTTTCCTGGGGTCCTTTTTGGGGCTCAGCCCTGCCACTGGGGGTTTCTACACCTGCAGGGGCCTCCCCCTCTGGAATAAGGTGCCCAGCAGGAAGTGGGACCGTGTGTGTTCCCACCCCACAGGATTTCAGCTGGCTCTGGTTTGACTCCCACTCCCTCCTCGCAGTCCTCTCCCATCCCTTCCCGAGTGCCAGAGCTTTAACCCCACGTGGGAACAATTCAAAATACCCTTCTCAAAACCCCTCAGTGCTCCCAGCTAAAGAACAGAAACAAAGGGAAAAACCCCCAAATTATTCTGGAGGTGTGGGGAGCAGAAGTCTGTCCTGGGATCACAGCCAGGAACAACACAACTTCTAAAAGCCATGAGGTGACCCCAGGAACCCTCACGGCCACCAGGGAAGTGGTGACCACCAGAAATGGGGCAGAGGAGGGGGTCCATGGACCTTTGGTGCCAGCCAACCCCCATTTCCCTGCAGGAGACTTCCCAGCAAGAGCAGTCCCCACTCCAGCACCCAGATCCTCACGATCCTAACACAACATTCCCAAAACTCCGCACTTCGGTCCCACAAGGAGGAAGGTGCAGGAGGATGTGCTCACTTCTCCCCTGCTCGGTCCCACCGGAGTGGAGACCCCGATCCCACAGCTGGGGTTAAAGGAAAGGTTCTCATTGATATTTTGGGAGCCACTTCCTTCCCCTCCCCTCCTCCAGAATAGCTTTTTGTCTTTGGGTTTATTTTCTTTGTTGCCTCATAAAGGTTTGACCCTGGCGTGTTTTGAATGGACTGGGAGGCAGCATTGAATTCCTCCTGGGATGTGGCAGCCTCGGGCACGGGAGGGAGGAGGGAATTTCATTGTGTCCAACCTTGCAGACCTTGGAGAGGAAAAGCAGCAGCTTCTCCTGCTGTGGTTTGTGTCTGCTGAGCCCCGTGTCCTCTGCAGCTCCTCCCTTGGCTCGGCCCACACAGCCACCCCCACTCGTGTCACTTGTCCCTCGCGGAGCTGCTCGGTGACAGCTCCTCTGCAGTGGGAAAAGGGGATATCCATCCCTGGATAGCCATCCCTGGATATCTGTACCTGGATCTCCATCCCTGGATATCTGTACCTGGCTATCCATCCCTGGATATCTGTACCTGGATCTCCATCCCTGGATATCTGTACCTGGATATCCACCTCTGGATA
>NC_031771.1:66305694-66308757 GCF_001522545.3 Parus major
TATCCACCTCTGGATATCCATCCCCATGTCTGACCCAGACTCTTCAGGGCTCTTCACCCCTCTGCTGCAGCCGATAAAAGTCACTGCTAAATCCCTGTGGACCCCACGGATGGATCCACATTCTTGTGTGTTTAAAATAAAGATAAAATAAAGAGTAAAAGCTCTGGCTAATGATCACAGAATCACTGGGTTGGAAGAGAGCTCCAAGATCATCGAGTCCAGCCCAGCCCCTCACCTAAACCATGGCACCACATCCAGTCCTTTTTCAAACACATCCAGGGATGGTGACTCCACCACCTCCCCAGGCAGAAAATTCCAGTATTTTATCACCCTTTCTGTTAAACACTTCTTCCTAACATCCAACCTGATGTGGCCTCCTGGCCCACCAAAGGGTCTTGGAGAGCTCAGGTTTCATTTGGGCTCTCTCTTTTCTGCCCAAAATCCTTAAGAACCAACACTGGCAGCGGAGACAAAACTTCCTGACATTCTGGCTCAATAAAGTTAAGGAATTTACTCCACAATTCAGTTTGCAATTGGCCATATCAGGTCTCTCCTGGATGTTCACGGACGACAGGGAAGGAAGCGACTTTTAATTTGATTTTACAAAATTAAGAGCAGCAAAATAACTGCAGCAGCACTGCCTGTCCTCAAGCTGGAGATCAGAAAATTGCTGATAACAACGGAGGGGAGGAAAAAAACCCAAACAACTCAATAATTTCTGTTCTGGCTTCAGAAAAAAGCAGGCTGATGTTCTCATATTGCACAGGGACAACGAAGTGCTTTCTAGTCCATTAGTAACCCAGGAAGACACTAAATGGCATGGCCTGAGGATAAACATTTTTAAACAGCGGGTTCAGATTAATTTGCTCCCCAGAGCCCCGTGGAAGCAGGACGAGGGGAGGTTTGGGCTGCTGCTCATCCTCTCTAAGAAGTCCTGGGATTTCTCTCAGATCCCAGAAGAGTGGAAAGATGATAATTACAGGGCAATATTAAAAAAAAAAGGGGTGGGGAAGGAAGAGTTGGAATGACGCAGCTTAGGCTGGTAGAAAGGGATGCAGGATTAGAGGGATGGAGCGTGGGAAGCTGTCAATAGAAATAGATGGCTGATAAAAAACCAGCATTTCACAGACTCCTTCAGGGGCAGAACCCAGGGCAGGTTTGGATCAGGCGACCCCAGCAGCACCACAGATGGAAACGTGCCCCAGGGAGGAGCTTTGGTTTGGGGTGTTGTGGTTATTCTGGTTATTCTGGTTAAAAAATGAGGTATCACAGAACCATGGAATGGTTTGACTGGAAGGGATCCTGAGGCTCATCCCATTCCCTTTCACCCCCTGCCATGGGCAGGGACACTTCCACTATCCCAGAGTGCTCCAAGCCCCATCCAACCTGGCCTTGGACACTTCAGGGATCCAGGGGCTCCTCTGGGCACCCTGTGCCAGGGTCTCCCCACCCTCACAGGGAACCATTCCTTCCCAGTCCTTAAGGTAAATCTGTCCTCTGGCAGTTTAAAGCCATTCCCTTTGTCCCTCATTTTTCTCATGGAAGTTCCCAACTGGATCTTGACTGGATCCCAAGGGACTGGGACAGGGATGGTCCTCCCTCCTCCCTCCTCCCTGTGCAGCTGCTGCTTAAAGGAAAAGGGATGGGGGAGATGAGGACCTCACTGATCCCATCCCATTCCCTCTGAGCCCCAGAGCTTTTCAGGGATGCCTCCCACCCAAAGTTGTCGTTGGATCCCCTAAAAGGTTTGCTGCCATCAGAGGACACTCTCCCTGATACTGCCTGCTCCCTCCTCACTCAGTCTAACGCTGTTTCATCCTCCAGGAATTTTTGGCAGGGAATTATAACCTGTGAGAAAAGCTGCTTCACTTGGTTTATCTTTAACCCAGTGTTTGAGTCATCTCCAGTTGCATTTTGAGGTAGAGTGGAGTCACATCCCCTCATCCTTTCACCCCATAAACAGGGACTTTAACCAATTTTAGACTCTGTAACAGCTACTCTGGGTATTTTGGTGGCTCTGAGGCACTCCAGGAGTTAAAAATCCCCGCACCAGGCTGTGGTTCCCCTCTGGAAGATCCTATGCAGCTGAATCACCGGGATACCTGCAAAAGGTGTCCCTGGAGCAGGAGCCACCTCACTGCTGCCATCCCCACCTCTTGCTGGCCACTGGCCACCCCCAGGGAGGCAGAATCCCCCAAGGTAATTCATGCCAATTACTACAATCAGCTAATTAGCAAACAAGATCGATTCAAATGAAGTTACGGTGTCAACAGCTATTATGCAAGCTTGTGTGTGCTGGAGGAAAGCCATCCTGAGAGTCCCGGCGGTCAAAAAGCCCTCGGGGGTGGGAATTTGGGAGAGGTGAAAGGGATGTGGGGGTAGGAGGGAAATTAAGGGGGAAAAAAGCCTCATGGCCGAGACAAATTAAGGAGGAAAAGTGTTGAGAATGGAAAGCGATCCAGGTAATTGCTTGTAAACACAAAAGGGATGATGGAGAGGGGTGATTCTCACCAGCCAGGCTGGGATGAGAGGGAGAAATCAGCTCTTCACTGGGGAATTATCCGGGCTCCTCCGTCGGGATCCCCCAAAGGTGGGAAGCAGGGGAGGTTCTCCCTCCTGGAAAACTCCAGGGTGAGCCATCCTGGGAAGAGCTCTGTGATAGATTTAAAACCACGACAAGCTCTCTGCTCCCGGCCCCGGGACACCCATCGGGACCATCTCTCCAGCGAAAACCGAGCGCCACTTTGGGGAGGGATTCGCCAGCCCGGGCTTGCCTGGGATGCAGCGATCTCCCGACGGGAATTCCAGCCAGGCTGGCTCCATCATCCCTCCTTCGGGAAGCCCAAGCCTGAAGCTGGATGGGGCCGCGAGGGTGGGACCCCGGGAGCCTGGTGTAAAGCCTGCAGAGACATCTGCTAATCCTCCCCTAAGCCCGCTGTGATGGATTTAAAGGGTGTTTTTGTCGCTCGCCCCCGGGATCAAGATCCTTAGGGGATAAGCGTCCGAAGGAAATGAAGGGATTCTTCTCCCCGCAGCGGGGCATGAAAGGGAGACTGGGCTCCC
>NC_031771.1:66309121-66311073 GCF_001522545.3 Parus major
GGGTGTCACCTCCCCCGTGCTGTCCCCCGGGATGCTGCCCTGATGTCGCGCTGGAGCTGGGGCAGGAGTTTGGCTGCCCGCCTCGGGAGATGACAGATGCCCTGGTTTTATCCCTGAGGAACATTATCCGGCACTCCAGAAGTCTGCCTGCCTTTTAAACCCTGGAGGGGTGCAGAATTGCTTTGCGCTCCAAAGCCAAGGGTGGGGAGCTGGAGGAAAGGGTTTTCCCCGGTTTGTGTCCCGGGCAAAGCCGAGATTGGGGCTGTAACACCTTGTCCTGCCTGTCCTCAGCTTCTCCTCTAAGGATGAGAGCGAAAGACGTCAACGGATTGATGGGAAGCTTCGTTAAAGAAGGAAAAAATCAAGTTTTCCAGCTTGGAGGAATAACCTCTGGGTGGTGGATGTATCCACAGAAATGCTGGGGTGGCTGTGCCAGGAGCGTTCGTGGCACGGGGTGGCTGCCCAGGGATCCCTCGGGTGGTTTGCAGGACTTGTTTTTAAAACAAACAGATCCCTTCTATCGCCTGAAATCCCACACCTCGGCCAGGAGCAAACGTGCGGAACAAAGAAACGCCAGCATCAATCAGCCCTGGAGCTCGGGGCTTGGCTGAGGAACCTCTTCCCAAAGCCACGTACCCACCTCCCACAGCCCTGCCTGGAGCCGGCCTGGCTGCTCCGGCTCACCCCGCACATCGCAGGGAGAGGGAAATAATCCCTCCTTTCTTTTCCAGCCATCAGGAATGCACCACACCTGGTGCCCCTCGGGGAGTGTTTGCTGTCCCGGCGGGCGCCAAGGCCGGATTGTTTGCCCGGAGATTTTTTTTTTTTTTAATTTTTTTTAAATGAAATATTATTATTAAAAGCTAATTTGGGCTCCTGAGAGCGTGGAGGGGAAGGCAAAGCTCTTGGCTGGCACTGAGGAATGTCAACAGGCCGGGGCTGGGTTTGGCTGGT
This sequence comes from Parus major, assembly GCF_001522545.3. Lineage (NCBI taxonomy): Eukaryota > Metazoa > Chordata > Aves > Passeriformes > Paridae > Parus > Parus major. The sequence continues at coordinate 66,310,076 of NC_031771.1, forward strand.
CCCAAAGCCCTCCTGGGCTGCAGGAGATGAGTTTGTCTGGGCTCTGCTGGAAAACACACTTGTTTTTTTGGGGATTTGGGGATTACCCACCCCAAACACGTGCAGGAGGCACATCCACCCCTTCAGCCGCCAGATCAGGTTTTGAAATACCTCATCCTAGTCCCCAGACCAGCCCCCATTCCGTGTACAATCCCCTGGGAGGCTGCAGGGCAGCCTGGCCGAGGGGAAACTGAGGCTAAGGAACCTGCCAAGGACGGCACAGTGCCAGTAGCAGGGAACAAAACACACTAAAAACTTTCCATTTGAGACTCAACAGCTCTAAAACCACTCCAGCATGTTGGGGACACCCTGATCCCCAAACAGAGCAAGCCCTGGGGCTTGGAAAAGCGCTGGGAGGGAGGAAGAGTGGGGCAGGCGGGAGGAAGAGCACAGCAGGTGGGAGAGGGAGCAGAACAAACTCCTGCCGTGCCGCGGCTGGCTGGGCACCAGCTCGGCAGCAGTGATTTATTATTTGCATTACTGGAGGAGCTGGGAGAACATCAGGGTCTCCCTGAGCCTGGCACGAGCTTTATGGGCTGTGCTCAGCCCGCTCCTGGAGACGGCTGTTTGTGTCCTTGCTGAGCTGCGGCGGGTGGAGGTGTGGGTTTTCCTAGCAGAGACCTTTGGAGAAACGCGTTTGTTGGAGGAAAGAGAGATTTGAGCCAAGAACAGGTCCTGGTCGTCCCAGAGCCCCCCTCCCCTGGGCAGGGACCACCAGGGACCCCCTGCTCTGGGCAGGAGAGCCATGGGGTGCAGGGGCCTGCGGGGATGGAGCTCTGCCCGTCTCATCCCAGCATCCCTGATGATTTTGGGGGATGTTTTCATCCTCTCCTTTCTGCCCTGCTGGCTCTGAGCCACCTTCAGGACCCATTCCAGCCGATCCTCACAACGGGAACAGCCTTTCCTGTCTTCCCATCCCACACTTTGAAAGGTGACGTGTACACAGCCTGGCTGAAACA
>NC_031771.1:66311675-66331203 GCF_001522545.3 Parus major
CCCTGTCCCTGTCCATTCCTGGCAGTGCTGGAGGCAGGGACTGCACTGCAGGGGAATGTCTGAGGTGAGACATCTCCGCTGGGATGGCTTGGCTGCTCCTCCAAGTGCTTGCCAAGGGCAGAGCCGGGGATGTAATGAAGGCAGCGGCCCATGGGGAGTGGAAGGAGCCTGTGCTAGATCAGCTGATATAATTAGAAAGCGGGGACAAGGAGATGAGCTCCTGTGCCCGAAAGCTGGGCTGTCTTTCCCAGCTCCAGCAGCTGGGCTAATGAAAGCTCTGACCTCCCCCTGTGCATCATCTCCAGCCTGGGGGCACTGCCATGGCCGGGAGAGCGGGAGGAGCTCCCACATTCCAGCCTTTCCAGGGATGGGGCATCTACAGCCACTCTGGGCCACAGCCACCACCCTCACCTCGGCCACCTGGTGACCTCTCACCCCTCACCTGGGCCCACGGGGACTGGGCAGTGTCTGTCCCTCAAAACCACTCTCCAACTTGACTTTGCCAACCAGCTCCATGTCCAGGTTGTGTCTCCTCATGTTTTGGTTCAGGCAAGAACCCCCAAACGGCCCCCAAATGGGCCCAAAATGACAACCTGTGTGCAAAACCCTCGGGCCAAGCCCTCTGGTGATGGTGGGGAGATGGTGGATTTGGATGGGAACATCTCCTCCAAATGAGATGACAGACTGGGAGAGCTGGGGCTGTGCAGCTTGGAGAAAACTCTCGGGACACCTTCCAGCACCTTCCAGTGCCTGAAGGGCCTCCAAAAGAGCTGGAGAGGGACTTAGATGGGATATTTGGAAAAAATTCCTTCCTGGGAGGGTGGGGTGGCCCTGGAAGAGAAGCTGTGGATCCCTGGATCCCTGGAAGTGTCCAAGGCCAGGCTGGACAGGGCTTGGAGCCACCTGGGACACTGGAATGTGTCCCTGCCCATGGCAGACAAGATGGTTTTAAGGTCCATCCCAATCCAGACCATTCTATGAAATCCCAACCCCACAAGCCAGAGTTTCCCCATGGAAGAAGGGATTTCCATCCATCTGAAAACCCTGCTGGTCTCCTCTGGCAGCACCAACCCCTCCAACAGCCCCCAAGACCTCCAAACTGACCTCGCAGCAAGGATTCAACAGGATTTAGCAGCAGGGAAACCCTGGATATTTGGGCAGTGCAGAACACACCTGGGCAGGCTGGGACAAGCAATATTCCTGCTGGATTTCTGGGACACATCCAGCTCCTCAGGAGAGGATGGAACTGACCCTTCTCAGGGCTGGAGGGAACGTGGAGAACCAGAGAACCGGGCTCTACAACAACAAGGTACCTTGAAATCCTGAGCCTACAGAGAAGAAACTCCTGGGGGTGTTTAGGAGTGGTTTAGGTGCAGGATGAGACCCAGCCTGGTGCACTGGGCTCGTTCTCACCTCCCCTGCAAAATAAATCCCCCCATCCCATCCTGCTCCCGACTTGTCCCTGGCAGGCAAGGATCTGTTGGACATCACAGAGCTTCCCAGCAGGGAACCAACTCCCTCCAGTGCTGGACAGACAGTCAGCCACTGCTTATCCCAGGTTTTCATTCCTGGTTTGGATCATTATTTTTATTACTGGTGCTGGGCTTCCAAAGGAAAACATATCTTTGGGCCACATACCAAGGGATTTGGTTAATTCGTCACCCGCAGACGCACAGATATTTATTTAAAAGCGCCTCTTGTTATGTTACTTGGCAACTTCTGAGCCCGTGTGTTTCTCCAGCTGATAAATATTTGTGAGGTTGGTTGTGTGAAGAGCAGCATGTGTTAATGATCTGATTGCCTTTTTCCCGAGTTCCCTGCAAAGGGAGCGGGCTCTGCTGCCCAGGGGTGGAAAAGGACCTGGAGGTGCTGGGCAGAAGGGACTGGACGTGAGCCCAGGTGTGCTCAGGTGGGCAAGAGGCCACTGGCACCTGGCTTGTCCCAGCTCTGGGGTGGCAGCAGGGCCAGGGCAGTGCCTGGGGACCACGGGGTCACCTCCAGGGCTGGGGGCACTTCTGAGCCCCTCACAACAAGAAAGATCTTGAGGGGCTGGGGAGAGTCCAGGGCAGGGAACGGAGCTGGGGAAGGGTCTGGAGCCCCAGGAGGGGCTGAGGGAGCTGGGAAAGGGGCTCAGCCTGGAGAAAAGGAGGCTCAGGGGGCCCTTCTGGCTCTGCACAACTCCCTGCCAGGAGGGGACAGCCGGGGGGGTCGGGCTCTGCTGCCAGGGAACAGGGACAGGAGGAGAGGGAACAGCTCAGGCTGCACCAGGGGAGGTGTAAATTGGATATTTGGGAAGAGTTTTTTCATGGAAGGGGTTGCTAAGCACTGGAAAGGGCTTTCCAGGGAGGTGGTGGAGTCACAATCCCTGGAATTACCCAAGGAACGATGGGATGTGGCATTCAGTGCTGTGGTTTAGTTGGGGTGGTGGATGGAGGTGTTTGGTCAAAAGTTGGTACTCGATGATCCCAGAGGTGTTTTCCAACCTGAATGAGTCTGGGATTCTGGGATTACACCTGTCTAACCCTGGAGCACCCTGCTGCCTCTGGAGCATCTCGCCGGCCTGTGATCAGGACTTGGCCCTGAAGGAAAGAGAGGCTCATAATGGGCTCAGACAAAGCTCATCCTTCTGCCTCAGGAGCCACATAAAGCCAGCAGGACCCACATCTTCATGGCAAAACCCTCCCAGTTTTGTGAGATGGAAACTCAGCCAAAATCCCTGCAAACCTGATTCCCAGCCCGGCAGGAATTCCTGCAGCTCCTGCTCGGCTCAAGGGGACTTTCAGCTCCCTCTGCCAGGACAGCTCTTGGCTCCAGCCAAACCTGGATCATAAGGCAGGAGCCATCCCAGTCTCCTGAGAGCTGCCTTAGCAGTTGTCCTTGCTTTCCTTGCTGTTTAGGGAGTTCCATGGACCTTCTTCCCACCCATGGTGGGGCTCATCCCGGTCCTTTCCCCCATGGAGGTGCCCAGGGCTGTGGGGTGATGGAAGAGCTGAGTTTTGGGTGCTTTGGGGAACCACCTGGATTCTTGCAGGACCTCAAGGTGCTTGGCCCACCACCACCTCCTCCAGGATGAAGCATCACAGCCCACCCATGGCTCCTGGTGCCTGCAGGAGCCATGGAATCCTGGAATGGTTTGGGATGGAAGGGACCAGGGACACCACTCCCCAGAGCAGCTTCCTTGGGAAGGGCTCCCACAACCAGAGGATGAATCCAGGGCTCCAGCATGGCTTTTCCATGGAGCAGAGGTGTGGGGCAGCCAGAGGGGTTGGGGGGTCCCTGCCTGCTCCCCAGTCCCGAGGGCAGGGATGTCTGGGCTCCTGGCCTCGTGCCTCCATCTCACTTTCAGATCCCTCAAATAATAACCGTGTTTGCCAGCTCCTGTGACAGGAATGACTAATGGGAAAGATCCTCTGTGAAGGGAAACAAGAAATCTCCTTGTTTCACCCTTTGTTTGCTGGATTTCTCTGACAGCCCCGGGCATGGCTCAGTTCCCCTTCGGGAGAAAGCAGATTTTAACCCCTTCAACAGCTCCAGCAACACCCTCTTAACTCTAAACCTTCCCTGTCGGGATATAACTCCCTTCAGGAACTTTTTTGCAGCCGGTTTATCCACATTCCTGCTCCATCCACATGGAGTTATCACGCAGCGAGTGCCTCCGACTGCTGATGCAACGTGGTTTTCACAGTGCATGTGGAAAACACCCTCCCCATCTGCCTGGCTTTTTGCAAGTCAGGGGACCCGGCTTTCCGCCTCTTTTCCCGTTTTTCCAAGGGATGGGTGATGAAAGGTGCCCTTCTCACGGTGGTGGAAGCAGCAGGGGATGCCCAGGGCTGATGCTGCAGCCCCCAGGGAAGGGGGGCTCTCCCAATCCCACCTCTTGTAGGACGAGCTGCTGCTCTCTCCCAGATGTCCACAGCCAGATGTTGGACTTTCAGACCCTCAGTTTAGATCTGAGGGGGCTGGGAGCTGATCCCTTGGGACGCCAGCCCGGTGACCCGGCAAGGAAGAGTTGGAGGAGGAGGAGGAGGGGAGACACGAAGCCACACAGGCACCGCGCCGCTTTTTAAATGCCCACCCCTGCTCCGAGGAGCCAGCGGGGACAATTTCAGCCCTTCCACACTTTCCTCTTCCTCCCTGTTGCCATCCCAAGGCCGGCATTCGGTACAAGGCTCCCGCTCCCCTTGCGTGAGCCCGGACACGGCAGGCAGGGAATCACACCGCTCCGGCATTTCCACGCCTGTTTGCAGCCCCGCTCGCCTCCCAGCCTTTGCAGAAAATAAATTCCCCAGCCAGGCTGAACTCGGATGACAGCATCGCTGCTATATTTAGCCGCGGCAGATCGCCGCTCCAAGCGGGGCCACACATAAACAAACCCCCGGCGCACGGAGAGGGCACGGCCGGGGGAGCGCTGAGGGATGGAGCAGCCCCCCGGTCCTGCCTGCCCCAAACTGGGGGTGCCCTGCGTTCCCTCTCCGTGCCAGCACCTCCCCGGAGGGCTCAGCGAGGGCGCAGTCCCCCGGAGCAGGCTGGAGGATGAAGGATGTGCTGGAGGGCGCTGGAAGCAGAGCGTGGAGAGCGGGGGGAGTTGCCAAAGGTTATCGCAGGGGGCAAGTGGCATCCCCCGGCTGGGACTGGACCCGCTGGCTCCCAGCTGGAATTCAGCAAGCTGTCGACATTCCCCCCACCTCCTCCTGTGGACTGTGCTGTGGGGCAGAAAATGCCAGAAAAATGCCCCGCTGCAGCCGTGCCCGCCCTTCCCAGCTCCGCTGCACATCTCCCTGCAGCCTTTCCTGCCTGCTCCTCTCCCTGCCCGACCCTCTGCCGTGGCTTCTGGAGCCCCACGGGGATCCACGGGGTGTGGAGCAGAGGGAAGAGGTTGTGGATGTGCAGCAGGGTCCGTGCCTGGCTCACTGACAGGCCTTGTCCTCCTTCCCCAGCTCCCCGCGTTGGGAAGAGGATGGGGATGCTCGGGGTGTTCCAGGGGATGCTGGGGGTGCTCCAGGGGATGCTCGGGAGTGTTCCAGGGGATGCTCGGGAGTGTTCCAGGGGATGCTGAGGGTGCTCCAGGGGATGCTCGGGGTGCTCCAGGGGATGCTCGGGGTGCTCCAGGGGATGCTCGGGGTGTTCAGGGGATGCTCGGGGGCCGCTTAGCTGGGGAATGCTCAGAGGGTACTCAAGGAATGCCCAGGGGTTGCCCAGGAGGGTGTGGAGCATCCAGCAGCTCAATACCCTCCTCTGAAGCAGAGGGTTCATCTGGCCTGGGGGGCCGCTGGCAGCCACAGGTCGCCAGGCTCTCGCCTTGGCTCCGAGGAGGGGACGGAGCCGCAAAGAGGGTCCGGGCTCCCCCCGGGCACACCCAGAGCCGCGGATGTGCTGCAGTGCAGCAGCTCCAGCCCCGCTCTCTCCCGGGGAGGTGACAGAGGGGATGCCCACCTTCACCCTCCCTTCATGGCAGCGCCAGCTCCGCCTGCTCCAAACCCGTCTCTGCCGGGCCAGCGAGCGGGATTTGCCGTCGGGAGGAGCAGCAGCCCTGTCCTGTGCTGCTGGGGATGGAGCCCGGGCAGCCGGGACCCCCGGGCAGCCGGGACCCCCGGGCAGCCGGGACCCCCGGGCAGCCCTGCCTCGGGGGCCGCGATGGGCGAGCGGGGAACGCTCCATCCCCTCCAAGCCGGGGAGGCACCGCTGCCTCCTCGGGTGATGTCCCAAGCGGGGATCCCCTTGTCGGGGCGGGCAGGAAAAGCTGGATGTCCGAGGAGTCCCCGCAAAGCCGGGGAGGCATCGGCGCCTCCCGGGGTGAAGCCTGAGGCGGGGAGCCCCATGTCGTGACGTCCCCCCACGTCCTCCCTCCCTCCCCACCGCCGCTGCTGGGCGAGGGCCACCCAGCACCGAGGCAGATGACATAATTCCCAGCAACTGCACGTTAATCACTCGGCCGCCAGCAAGCTCCTCGCCGTGAATCCAACCCCCAGCCCCAGCCACCGCTCCCCTCCCTGACATCACTGCCAAAGAAATAAGGAAATAAATAAAAGAAGACGAGGAAAAGGTGACGAGGGGGAAATAGCCTGGCGCTGGCACTGGCACACAGGTCTGCACCCCCCACCCCCGCCGCTCCTCCCCGCCTCGCACTCTATTTTTGGGTGCTGTCACATCCCAATGGCCCCGCGGGGCCAAATCCAGGCAGCTGCGACTTTAGGCACAAACACGGCTCCCTCCCCTCCATCACACCCGAAATCGGCGCTGGCAGCCCATCCTCCACCCCGCCCCCCTCCCCAAAATCCTCCCCTCCCCCTCCCCAAATTACATCTGGGTGGGTGGTTCAGGCGAGCGAAGCTCCAGCATCAGGTCCCCCCCACCTCGCCCTCCGTGCACCCCACCTCTCTCCACCCCCAAGAGACCCCCCCCCGCTCCCTGCCACCCCCCACCCCATCCCACCTCCCCCCTCTCCCAGCACCGCTTCCCAGTTCCTCCCAGTCGCTTCCCAGCGCGATCCTTACTCTTGGCGGGGATGCTGGGGCTGCGCCGGTGCCCGGCGGCGGTGGCAGCGATGCGCAGGAGCGGGCAGGGATCGGGCAGCGATCAGGGATCGCAGCCGGGCGGCCGCTCCCGTCCGAGGGGTCTCATCTCATTTTGTCCTGTGTCACCAACACACGCACACACCACACACACACACCACACACACACATTCGCAGCCACGTTTCCCCCCCCTTCTTGCGGCAAACGGCGGCCAGCCCCGACCCCACCCCCTGTCACAGCAGCAGCCTAACAGCGAGGGCCGGGAGGATGGAGGAGGATCTGCTCGCCTTCCCTTTAACTCTTCCCTCGCCACCCCCCAGGACAGGGCTCTGTCCCCGTGGACCTGGCTGGGGATGCTGGGGCGCTGCTTGGAGCTCCCTCACCTTGTGGTCTTCCTCCACAGGGCGCCGGGGAAGAGGGTGTTTGGGGTCCGCTGGTTCCCCCGCAGCCTCATCGCCCTCGTGCCCCCCAAAAAAGAGCCCTGGAACAGAGCTGAGCCCTGCCATCGCTCCAGGCGGTGTCTCGGGGGCACGGCTGGGGTGTGAGGGGCACGGGCAGCCCCAGGGTGACAGACAAGGCTGGGGGTGGGAACCAAATCTGTCTGCCTGTATGCACTGTGAAAATCCCATTTTGGTCCCTATTTCCCCCCATTTCCAGGAACATAGCCCTTTGGGGTGGAGGGGGCACTGAACCCCTGGGGGTCTCCAGAGGGGGGTGGGGATGGGAATGATAAATCAGTGTGGGAGAGGAAAGAACTTTTCCCATCCCACGGAGAATCCAAGGATCTGAGCTCGCTGGGAGGGAGGGGCTGGGGGACAATCTCCCCAAATTCCCTCTTACACGAGAGAAAAAGGGATGACATGAGCTGAAAAAGGGACATCCAAATGGCCAGGGACTCCAGCTGAAGGCAGGGCAGCTCCTGACTGCGACATTGCTTGGAGCTGTCTTCTCCAAGGAGAAATGAGAGGTGCCAGAAGGAGAAGGAAAAGCTCATGATGCTGTCCATGGAGAGGTTGGTGGCACCTGTCCCTGCTCCCAGCTTCACCCCAGCACTGGCTTGCTGCAGCAAGTTTAGGTCCTGCAACACACTCTGCTTCTCCCCTTGGCCTTTCCATAGATGTAGGGAGGTTACACCCTCCTGCTCATCTGTCTGGAGAGCCAGGGGGGAGGAAAGAGGCAGGAATTGCTGCCACTGAATCCTGCAGCTTTCCAGTGAAATGGCAGGGTGGGTAATTAATTATTGCTAATTATTAATAGTGCTGGACAGGCCCTCGGCTGCACCCCCAGGACCGCAGGCTGTGAGCATCTCCCTGCACAGGTTGTTGCTGACAGCGCTCCAGGGGCTGTGTGTGATCCTGCTGGGATGGAAAGGGCAGCTGAGGCTCTCTGATTTACTTACAGCCTTTGAGAACCGGGATTAGACCGGCTGGGCAAAGCCACTTCTGCTGTGGGTGGGATTCTGCTGCTTCCACCAGCACTGCCAAGCCATGGAGCAATTTTAGTCCTGCATGGACGGACAGCTGAGGGGGTCCTGTCCTTCCTGGGCAGCCTGCTCTGCTCTGAGCCTGCAGTGCAGCCCCTTTTGGGGGTCATCCCTGTCCTACAGGGAGCTCGTGCAGCTTCTTGTGCTGCTCCAGGGTCAGATGAAGCCTGCTCCAGTTGTCACCCCACCACACCAGGACTGAGCACCAACGTGGAGCTGCACCTGATGGGAGACGAGCTCCAGCTGCCCTCTGCAAGGGGCACTGGAGCTCTCCTGGCCACCCTGAGGGGATGAACAGGGAGCCTGCAGGTGTCCCCCTACCCAACATGGGTCATGCCTAGGCTGGGGCAGGTCCAGTTTTGTAGCTGAGAATCAGAATCACGGAATCATTTAGGTCGGAAAAGACCCCTCAGATCACTGAGCCCAAAAGTTCACCCAGCCCTGCTAAGAAGAGATGCTCTGATGGTGTTACAGCTCCACCAGGCCAGCCCACAATCCTGTCCCCAGCTGCAGCTGTCTGTGGACACCCAAGGAAGAGCACAACAGGACAATCCTTCGCCTTGGCATTCTCCAGCAGCTCCAAGGGAGAGGTTTCTGCCAGGTCCAGACATCCCTGCGAGCTGAGAACCCTCGATGTGCTGTGAGTCCATCCCCACTGCAAGGTTCTGCCTACTTGGGTGCTTGAAGCCCTGAGCCTGTAGGACACCCCCCATTCACCCTCCCATTCCAGTCTCTGAGCCTCTGGATGAGGATTATCCCAAAACCAGCACCGGGGCTGCAGGATTTTCACTCTCCCCCTCCACACCAATCCCTCTCCCGAGTGCTTGCAGATGCAGATTCCCTGTGGCAGGCTGGGATGGACCCTCTCTCCAGAGGACAGCACTCTGCCCCTACCCCTCATCCTCACCCCAGCCCTGCCAAAACCCCGAGTGGACTTTGTTTTCCTTTATTTGCCGCGTGTTTTGTGTGCCTTGCTGTGGTTATCATGCTCCAGCCGTCAGCTTGCAGCGAGTCCCCGGGAGAAGGTGCCAACTTTAACATATGCCTGAACAGTTCTTTTCAGACATATACAAACTGGAACAATGCCTCGCTGGGAATATGCTTGTTGGTGCAATTTGCCAACTGTGGCTTCGGATCTGCTCTTTTCAGCACGCACCAACTATTTGTAGACGGTGCAAAAGCCGGGATCGCCGCTCACGGATGGGGTCTCTGGAAAGCTCTCTCCAGCCATGCAGGAACCAGCAGGGGAGACAATCAAGGGCTGGGAAAAGACCCCTGAGTATCACAAATAATGATCAGACCAAACATTTTGCTCCTGAGAACCTCAGTCCTTTTTCCCTTTACTTTAGGAAAGCCAGCGCTGATTTCTCCACTACCTGCACCTCTCTCACCTTGTGTGTGCAGGACTTTGCTCAGCTCACCCCATTTCCTGGGTTCAAACATCTCCCAGTGCTTCCTTCTTCACTGGTGATCACCCTTCAGGTAGGACATCATCGGGGTGTGACTCTGGTGCCACTCAGGGTGTCACTACTCTGTCACACCCTTGGAAAAAAGGACTGACCGACCTTGGCTGGACATTCCCTGAACTTCTTCCCATGGGTTTGTAGACACCATGGCCATGTTTGAAGGAAATCTGGGAAGATGATAAGCAGGTGGGGCTGTGTCCAGGGAGATGGCCAGGCTTTCCAAGTGGGCAGTGAAGGCCTGCTGGTGATGAGGCAGAGGAATTTTCTCCCCAGCACCGATGAGGACGCAGCTCTGCCCTTGCCCACATGCCAACCTTCATCTTGCAAACCGCCAGGGCAGGGATCCTCGCCCACAGAACCCCCTCTCTATGGGCAGTGCTGGATGTGGAGGTGGCCACGAGCTGGCCCAGGAGCAGGAGGGTCAGTGCTTGAACTGCCTGTTCCCCGTGGAGGGCTGCCAAAGAGATAGCAAATCATCAAGGGACCATTGTTCATAGCAACCTCGGTGGAAATATTTGTGTGTGTGTGTGTGTGTGTGTATGCTGGCATCCAATTTGGCAATGGTTACTCAGCACAAGTGGGCGGCCTGTCCCTTTCTCTCAGCTGGAGCCTCCTCCTCCTCACAGGGACCCAGGAGAGGGATGAAAGGAGAGCAGATGGTTTGGGGGTGCTCAGAAATACCAGTGCCAAGGGCTGTCTCATCATGGCAGGCTGAACATGCTCAAGACCAAGGAGGTCTCTCCAAGTAAAGGGGAGACGCAGGAGGTCTGTGAGCAATTCTTGGGAATGTTGATGGTTTTTGGATTGATGATTGGATTGATGATTGGATTGTGAGGAGAAGGAGCAGAAACTGAGATCTTTGGGGTGTCATGCGAGCAAGAAGAGATCTTTGGGGTATGGGGTTCTGTGTCAAAAATTGTCTTCACAAGTCCAAAGGGATTTGAAGGATGCTGGAGATGGAGTTTGGGCAAGGGATGGAGGGACAGGACACAGGGAATGGCTTCCCACTGCCAGAGGGCAGGGCTGGATGGGATATTGGGCAGGAATTGTTCCCTGGGAGGGTGGGCAGGCCCTGGCACAGGGTGCCCAGAGAAGCTGTGGCTGCCCCTGGATCCCTGGGAATGTCCAAGGCCAGGTTGGATGGGGCTTGGAGCAGCCTGGGACAGTGGAAGGTGTCCCTGCCATGGCAGCAGTGGGATTAAATAACCTTTAAAAGACTTTTGCAACCCAAACCAATCTGTGATTTTATGCAGTGGGGTCACTGCTGGCTTTGCTAGGAAGAAGCCTCAGGGCTTTCTCCAGGTGAGAATGCAGGGATACCAGCCTGGCCAGCTGGCCAAAGCTCCAGGTTCTCTCCTCTCCCAGCACCACACCAGATCTGTCACAGCCCTTTCACAGAGAAATCCCCATTGAAAGCTTCCCTGCCGCTCTCATCCCTGCAAAACTGAATGGAGAGATTTGTCCTGACCTCCATCCCCCTCCACAGCTCCTGGCATTTCGTTTTTTCCCCAAAGCAGCACTCTGCTGCTAGAATCAGCTGAGATGAAACCGAGCTGGCTCCTACACACCTTGGAGCTCAGGCAGGGCTGCTCCCACACAGTGTCTTTCACCCAAATTAAACAGCTCCCAGCTGAGCCCTGCCATCCATCATGCCAAGCCGCAGGCACAGCTCGGCTTTGGCAGCTTTTACACCTCTGTGGGTTCATGTTTAGAGGGGAAAGAGCAGGGACCTTTTATCTGTGAGTGTGTTACAAGAGGTGTGCAGCCTTGGAGGCTGCGGGGCCATCCCTGGGATCACGCTGGAATCGGTGGGAGGCTGATGGTTGTTAAAGATAGCAAAGACCTGGGCACTGAGGGATGTTCTACTGGGAAGAAATCCTTCCTGGGAGGGTCTGGGGCCCTGGCACAGCGTGCCCAGAGCAGCTCAGGCTGCCCCTGGATCCCTGCAAGTGTCCAGGGCCAGGCTGGTCACTGGGGCTTGGAGCAGCCTGGGATTGTGGAAGGTGGAAAGCCCCAGGTTGGAATGAGAGGGTATTTAAGGTCCCTTCCAAGAGTGACTCTGTGATTCTCTGATTCTCAGGCTGCAGTGCTGGGCACTCCTGGGGCTGTCACTCCTCAAGGACTGGCCACACCTTGGTGTCCCCACCAATGCCAGGTGAGCAGCAATCCCAGCTCCTGGTCTGTGCTGATCTGAGCTCAGAATACCTGAGGCACCTGAGGCAGAGGTGGAATGGGTTCTCCACTGGCATCACCCGTGGTGGAGATCCTTGCTGGAGACAACACTGCCTGTTTTCTCTCTATGAGCTGAGGGTTTTGTTGGATAATAGGAAAAATCTCCTCACTGGAAGAGTGGCTAATGGTTGGAATGATTGCCACAGGAAGTGGTGGAGTCATCATCCCTGGAAGCGTTTGAGGTGTGGGGACATGACTTAGTGGGAGTGGTGGTAGTCAGTCAAAGGCTGGGCTTGATCTGGGAGATCTCTTCCAATCTGGGTGATTCTGTGAGGCTAGGACAAGTGTTTCCATCTATTTCAGGTGGGAAGTGGAATTTTGGCCACCTCAAGCCCCTGTGCCCGGCACATCTGCAGGGTCTGTGCCTGTATCCACACTCACACCAGATCACCACAGCCAGTTTTCCCATGGATTCCCCCACACAGAGGACTGATTCCTGGGGTCATTTAGCACCTCACCCCACACCTCTGAGTGGCAAATTAACATCTTCCAGCTCTTCTTCTTCGTGTAGGCTCTGGGCTCTCCACATCAGCCACCTCAGCAAGGTGGAAATCTCTTCCTCTTTGCCACAGAAAGGCTTCAGGGGGAAAACATCCTTATCCTGATTTCTACCTTTTCTTGGAGCTGCTTCCAGGGAGAGCAGCCTTGGCTGGCAGATCCTCCAGCCCCTCACAGTCTGCTCGCTGGCCAGCAGCCTGGGGGAATGACCTTGGCCTCAAATTCCATTAGGAAAGGTCCTGGTTAAACAAGGCTGTTCTCAGAGTCACAGCTCACAGGCATCCTAGGCAACCGCCTTGGGCTTCTTCCAGTCCTCCAGGGAGAAGCACAGCCCCAGAAATCAATAAGTGAGTTCTTTTGAAAGTCAGCAGGACTCTAACGTGATCCAAACCACTCTCCTCAGTGCTTTCTCTCTGCTGAAAGCAAAGAGGGGGTCCCTGAAGGAGCAGCCTAAGGGGAGCAGCCCTGGCCCCCTGTGCCATCCCCTGGGGATGGTTTGCTCAGTGCCCACTGTGCCCCATCCTTCTGGGCACTGACTGCCCAGCTCCCCCCAGAACGGAGCCAAGCAGTCTTTGAGGGAAAATATCTTCATTTTTTAGTGGAAACACCACCCCGAGGCTCTGCTGAAGCAGGGAGAGAAAATTCCCTCCTTGTCAGCCCCAAAACTCATTTAATCTTCAGATGTTCTCCCTCATTCTCTTTAAAACTGGGATTTCTTTCCTCACTCTAAATGCACCTTATTGAACACACAATAAACACTCAGACCCTCCCACATCTGTTTTCTCCTCATTTAATCTTCAGATATTTATTTAATATCAAAACTCATTTAATCTTCAGATGTTCTCCCTCAGTCTCTTTAAAACTGGGATTTCTTTCCTCACTCTAAATGCACCTTTTTGAACACTCAATAAACACCCAGACCCTCCCACATCTATTTTCCCCTTCCCAAAACACCCATAGCTTGCTTTATATTAATTTTATATAACTTGCTTTATATTAATTTATATATTAATAATTATAGAAAGCAAATTAAAATTTGTTTTATGTTAATTAATTATTTTAAATTAATTATTTTAAATTAATTATTTTAAATTAATTTTTTTTTTTATTAATTCCTCTCCCAGCAGTGCTTTCTCCACTGGACTACAAGGTTTCTCCCCAAGCTTCAATTCCTGACTTAGAAAGCCTCGTTCTCCTGCCTCATTCCCATCCTGCATCTCCCTAAAAAAACCTCCATAAAACAACAGCTGAGGACACCCTGTAACCCCTCCCGTGGTGTGAAGGCACCTCCTGATGTTGGGACACCACCAAGACAAAGCTAAAGCTGACACATCCTCCCTCCCAAGGACGGGAGCTGGGCTTGGAGCCCGGAGAAGATGCTTCCCTGCCATTAATGGGATGAAATAATGCAAAATTCCGTGGAATTCACTTCATGAATGAAGAAAACCAAAGGGCTGAAGGATGCTCCACATCCCACCGTGGGTCAGTCCCCCTCCTGTGCCTGGGGACAAAGGAAAACCAGAGGAAGCTCAGGAAAAAGCTGCATTTTTAATGGTCTGAGAAAGCTGATCTGTGGCCAGAGATGGAGAGAGGTCAGATGTGTTTGTGCAACAGCAGGGGAAGGGTGAGTGGCTCACGGGCTGACCCCTGTGAAGACTTTTTGGGGGGTTCACAGCTCTGCCAGAGGAGCTGGAAAAAGGCACAGGGAGGTGGGAAGATGGAGCTGCCTGAATTCCCAAGTTCACCCGTTTTTTTAGCAGTGAGGGTGTTTTACCAGCTGGACAACTTACAATTGGATCCTCTCCCAGTCTTTAAACTGAGCCCATCTGTGTTTTTAAATACTAAGTTTAACCCCAGAAATGATGATACAGACAGAAAAAATCGGGCTACTGGCCACTTTCTGGAAAGGTCTGGATTCCTTGCACTTCATGACCCCTTGGAAAGCACAAGGGACCTCTGCACCTCTCAGAAACAAACTCCAGGATGTTTGAAAATCTGTTTGTGCCGTGTCCAGAGCAGCTCAGCAACAGCTGAAGGTCACAAGCACTGTGTAAACAGAAAGGAGGTTTTATTGTGACATGTCCATCCCGAGCCATTGCTCCTGGGTGTGCCATCTGGGATGGGAGCAGGAGCCTGTGCATCCCCACTGCAGCCAGGAGAAAGGGATTCTGTCCCTGCAAGGATGGCACCATGGAAAAGGGGCAGGGAGAAATATGAGGTTGTAACTTCGCTCCTAATTTTACCAATTTTGAAGAAAAATCAGAGGTGTGATGGAGCTTTGGGATGCAAATTCCTCCTGTGGGGTTTAAATCACTTACCCAAGCAGGGAGAAGGAAGTTTTCACGCATGGAGAGCGTTTTCTGTCTGGGGAGTGGTTTGCAGTGACTGTCCCTCTCATTTGGGGACATCAGAAGGGATAAGAGGGGCTCTCTGGTGGCCTTTAGCATGTGCTGGTAGGATTTTATACCACCTAAAGATCTTTTCTGGCCAAAAATCCTGCTTAATTCCATTTCCCAGTTCCATCCATCAGCTCCCTGTACCTGACACTGTCCTTCTCATGTGTTTGGGTGATAAATTCTTCACGGTCTGGAGCAGGGGATGGTGCATGCCCGGTCCAGAACAGCACCAGGAGGTTGCCTGAAACAGCCACGATCGCTCCAGCAACACCCTGTGGATGTCAGGAGAGAAAGGCAGCAGCCATGGGGGAGAAACCTCTGGAATCTTGGTAAAAACAGTGGGAATGAGAGACTGGGATGGAAGAGGGGATGTGGCAGCGCAGGTGAAGGTGCTGATGCAATTCCTGCCGCTCCTGAGGCAAGGAGAGAGGAGATTTTGGCTTTCAGCACTTGGAGATAGCTCCTGGTGTTTCAGGAAAGCACTTGGAGAGGGACACAGCCTGGAAACTTCAGACATCGTGGCTGGATGGTGGCCAAAAGTGTCTCAGCTCTGGGGCTGCCTGAGGTCTGTCCCATCAGGGAATCTGCTGTCCAAAGGAAGGAACAGTGTCCTGTCCTGTCCCAGGAGAGGTGAACCCCAGTGGGACCCAGGCTGGGGACCAGAGAGCTGGGAGTGCTTGGTGAGGGCCCTGTTTTGGGAAACCTGACCCTCTCCTGGGAGCAGATCCTCTGACAGCTGCTCCATGCTGCCTCCCCCTGCTCCGTGATCCCTCTCTTGGGGGTCTCCTTTAGCCACAAATACACACCAGGAGCAGTGCCCTGCTCCCAGGACACCCCTTTTCCGAGATCCAGGTTGTCTGCGCCTCTTTGAGCATGAAAAATGTGGATAACTCCCCAAATTACCATCTCCTGCTGCTGCTGGCTGGAAGGAACTTGCTGGTCCAAGGAAGAGCTGGAGCTCAGGGATACCAGAGCCCCTGGCAGGGAAATCCAGGGCTTCAGCAGCACAGATGTGCTCCAGCTGTTCCCACTTCAACACAGGCTTGCTGGATCCATTGCTATCTTCCCACAGGATTATTTTTACCAGGTGATAAGGACAGGATCTTCAAGTCTATTGAAGCACCTAAAAGTGGCTTGTTGGAAACCCATGGGAATAAAAGGAGGAGAATCCCAGCTTTTCTTGTCAGCTGGAAGGGAATGACTGTTTGTCCCCCTCCTTGAAGGACAGCAGGGTGTGTGGCACTGTGACCACAGAGAGGAAAATCTTTTCTCTCCTGCTCTCAGTGCTGATCTGGTATTGGATTGTGCGATGGGTCACACCTATTGATCACAGCAGGCTAAAAAAGACACAGCCCATAAATAACTCCTGACGTCCCCAGCTGGGCCAGAAATCCTGAGCAGAGGGCTCTTGGGAGAGCTGTTGTGGGTATTTCTCTGTCCTTCTCCTCTGGGAAGCTCTGGGAACAGGTTTGGGTTGGGCCAGCTGCCTGCTGTGATGTTTGTGCAGGGTTTATCTCAGTCCTGGGTCAGCCCTTCCTGGAAGAGCCTCAGCAGCCAGGCTGGAACAGGGCACTGCTGCTGTCCTGTGCTCTTCCCATGCTCACCAGCCCTGGGTGAAGTCATGAGGGCAGGGGTGACTCTGGTCTGCCCTCCCTTCCCCAAAGTGAGTCGTTCCTTGTGCTCTGTCTGTCCTCTGAACCCACAGAACTGTGATTTTGGCACAAGGAGCTGTAAGAAACACACGGCAGGGAGAGCAGAGTGGGGGGGATCGGATTGTTCCTCCTCAAGGAAGCAGCCCCAGATGGTTCCAGGGTGGAGGAGCAAAGCCTGGTCCCTGCAGGGCCCCAGGGACCCACCCAAAATCCAGGGCAGGCTCAGGACAGCAGCAACCCCCTCCTTCAAGCCCTCACTGATGCTCCACGTGCTCCCCATGGCCTGAGCATGGTGAGGAACACGTGAGGAGAGGAGAGGACACAGCCAGGCACCATCCCTCTCCCTCCTCCCCTGTCCCCTTGTTTTGACACAGCTAAAAACAAAAACCCAACCAACCTCATTCCCCACGTAATGACCAGCAGGTCAAGCCAAGCATGACAGATCTCATTCTGGAGCTGGGGTCAGGCAGCAAATGGGTGCTGCTGGCACCGAGATCCCTGTGCTGAGGGGCCAGGGGGTCCCCCCAGCCTCCTCTGGCTGCTCACTCCCTCCGTGCCGTGGGGTTTTGGGGTGCTGGGGGAGGTCCAGCCGCTGCAAAAGAGACTTTGGGAGCAGCACCGTGCTGGAAATTCACACTCTGGGGGCATTTCCCACTTTATCAGAGCCCAGGGTAACATTTTTGCCTGATGCAAGAGTTTTGTCAGGGGCACGCTGTGTCCTGCGTTTCCCTGGCAGTGGGGAGGAGGAAATGACTCTGCTGGAGCAGGAGAGCTCCAGGGGGAGCGAGGAGATGCAGGTCCCTTCCAGAGAGCCAGGCTGGTGCTGAGAAAGCTCCAGAGGCCTCCCAGGCCCTGATCCCAACCCAAGGAATAAAATCCACCCCGTTGCAGGGAGATGGAGAGTCAGCCAGGGAGGGGAAGGTTTATTTAGAGAAAGAACCGTGGGCTGCCTGCCCACACCAGGCTTTTAGCTGATGATCTGCACGTGCCATGCTTGGGGGCGGCTGGGGGAAGGAGTCCACTATTAAAAGCCTGGCAGAATCTCTGCTGAATCCTGCTGGAGCTCGGGGAGGGCCTGATCCAGCAGGATCCCACCTCCAGTGTCACCTCGTCTGACCCTGGGACCAAACCAGAGACAAATCCAAGGCCGCTCGGCCTCTTCTCTTCCAGGGAGCACCCGGCACTGGTGGGGAGCACCAGCAATTCCTGGGTCCTTTAAAGGATTATCTGAGATTTTTAATGTGCCCAGAGATCCACATAAACCCCAAGCATCTTCTGGGAATAGGTGGGGAAAGGCTGTGCTGAAGGGAGAGGATGGAGCTGTGAAGATTCCCACACTCCTGAGCTGGGTGCAGCGAGGATGATCAGCATCAATGGTGATCCAGGCACTGAATCCATCCCCTTTCCACTTCTCATCCCTCCAGACACCTCTCAGGGATGTGAATCAGCACAGGATAATCCATCTCCTTCCCTCTCCATTCCTGCCCCTGCTCTGGGGACGGCTCTGTCCGCAGTAATTAATTAATGTGGAGGTTCCTCCTGCAGCCAAGGGCGCTCCCCGGCTCATTAACAGCGGCAGGACACGGCAGGAGAGAGGGAGGACACGGAAAAACCAGTGCTGAGTGTGCCTGGGGGTGCCACGGGTGGGGACAGAGTGCTCAGAGCTTTTGGGATCTCGGGATTGGTGTTTTGGGGGTCAACCACGTCTGTTTGCATTGGAGCAGTGGGGGATCAGCACAGAATCGTGGACTGGTCACCCTGGAGGACATCTGGTTCCACCCCTGCCGTGGGAAGGGAACCTTCCCCTTCCCCAGGTTGTTCCAAGCCTCTTCCAGCTTGGCCTTGGGAGGGGAGATGAGATGTGGGGAAGGAATTAACACCATCAGGAACAGCATCGTGCCCAGCAGGGCCTGGTGGCTGCAGCAGGACCGGGGCCGTGGGAGCAGGAGCCCACCTGAGCACATCTCCCTCCTCTGGGCAGGGCAATTTTGACTCAGCTCAGAAGAAAGTGGCCATTTCTTGCCACAAAACCCATCCCAGCTGGTGCAGAAGCAGGGAGTGCTGCTGACAGAGGGATCAGAGGTCCAGGGCTGTGCTTTTGTGTCTCTGGGAGCTGCTTCTCCTTTCTCCTCACAGCTCAGGAGCCGGGGGAAGGATGCTGAACCCCACCAGGCACCCCTGAATCCAGCAAGAAATCCTTGGAAATAAATCAAAGGGATAGTTTGCCACAACCTTTCCTTCTCAGTAAGACTAGAGGTGCTTTTCCTGCTCTGAATTTACCTGCAGGAGGTGACAAAAAGGAAAAAAACCACCCTCATTTGTGGTGTTTTCCCTGAAAACACAAGCCCTGGGTTCTGGATGGTCATTCCTACATTCACTCCCTGGCACCAGAACCACCAAAGCTGGTTCTCCAGCAGGGGATCAGTCACAGAATCACAGACTGGCTTGGAAGGGACCTTAAAGATCATCCAGTTCCACTCCCCTGCCCCAGGAGGAGACCATCCCTCTCCTCCTGCCTCTGTCACGAGGATGTGCTGTGCCACAGCCTCCCAGCAGCCACCTGGGATGGAGGAGGGGGATCCAGGGTCATTAGTGCAAAGAGGAATGAGGCCAAGAGGGCTTTCAAGCCTCAGCATCTTAATTGAAATGGGTTTCCCATCCTCCTCCTCCTCCCCCTGCTCCCAAGCCCATCCAGGCTCTGTCAAGGGCATCTCCTGTCCTGGTGCACTCTGCATCCCCCATGAACCACTCACATCTCTTTAATTAAATGTCAAGATATGCAGGGTTGGTTTTTTTTTGTTGTTGTTTTTTTTTTACCTTTTAAGTGTCCTCTCCTTGGAAAGATTCATGGAGAGCTCAGTTCCCGTGTGCTGAGGAGGGGGAAGCTGTGGGCAGGAAAACTGTGGGGAAACTGTGATCACAGCCAGGCAGGATCCCTGAAATGCTTTGGGTTGTTTATTTGAAAGGTTTGGTGTCAGGGAAATTCTTCACCCAGAGGGTGCTGGCACTGCCCAGGCTCCCCAGGGATGGGCACCAAGGCTGCCAGAGCTCCAGGAGGAGCTGACAGCCCTGCCAGGGTCAGGGTGGGGTTGTTGGGGGGTCTGTGCAGGGCCAGGAGCTGGGCTGGATGATCCTGGTGGGTCCATCCAGCTCAGGAGGCTCCATGGTTCTGTGATTTACCAAACACAGCTCGAGCTGCAGCTCCTCCATCCCCAAAGCCAGGGCTGGTCCTGGGGCATCACCCCCGGGGGAAGCCAGTCCTGCATCGGTGTGGGACGTCCTGAAGGA